>NW_010546407.1:0-1165 GCF_000687285.1 Phaethon lepturus | reverse complement strand
GCGGGAGCCGGCGCCTTCTCCAACTTCAAGAGCATCATCGTGTTGCAGAAGAGCTACGAGTGCGGGGAATGCGGCAAGAGCTTCAGCTGCAGCTCCCACTTCAGCAAGCACCGGCGCACCCACACCGGCGAGAAACCCTTCCTCTGCCTCCACTGCGGCAAGAGCTTCAACGTCAGCTCCAACCTCTACCGGCACCAACGGGCTCACGCTGCCGAACGGCAAGGTCCGCCGGCTCCGCCGGCGCGGCCCCGCGGCTTGCCGTATAAATGCGAGGAGTGCGGCAAGAGTTTTCGGCGTAACAAGGAGCTGGTGACCCACCAACGGTTGCACACCGGTCGCTTGCCCTTCCAGTGCGGCCACTGCGGTAAGAGCTTCAGTTGGAGCTCCCATTTCGACCGGCACCAACGTGTCCATACCGGTGAGAAGCCCTACCGTGGCCCCGAATGCGGTAAGCGTTTTAGCCGTAGCTCCCACCTCTACCGGCACCAACGCACCCACGCCGGCGGTCGCTCTTACATCTGCACCTATTGCGGGCGTAGTTTTGGTAGCACCCTCCATTTTGACCGGCACCAACGCACCCACACCGGCCAACGACCCTACAAGTGCACCCTGTGCCGGAAAAGTTTTGGCGATGGGCCGGCGTTGGTCAAACACCAACGCCTTCATCTAGGTGATGGTCCTTTCCGGTGCGAAGAGTGCGGTAAAGCCTTTGGCGCCCGCGCCCAATACGTCTGCTCAAGGTGATGGTCCTTTCCGGGGCGAAGAGTGCGGTAAAGCCTTTGCCGCCCGCGCCCAATACGTCCGGCATCGGCGTAGCCTCCACGGCGGCGGTGAGAAACCGTACCGTTGCGGTGATTGCGGGAAGAGTTTTTCCTGGAGCTCCCATTGGGAACGACACCAACGCATCCATACCGGCGAACGACCCTACCAATGCGGGGACTGCGGCAAACGTTTCGGCCGGACCTCCCACCTCTACCGGCATCAACGTACCCACGCCGGCGGGCAACCCCACATCTGCGCCGACTGCGGGAAGAGCTTCAACAGCACCCTACACTTCCATAAGCACCAACGGGCTCACGCCGGTCCCCGGCATGCCTGTCCCGATTGCGGCAAGGCGTTTGCCGATGGTTCGGCGTTGGCTAAGCACCGACGGGCGCACACCGGC
>NW_010546406.1:2512-3688 GCF_000687285.1 Phaethon lepturus | reverse complement strand
CTCAGCACTGTCCTCCCACTGCGGCCCCGAACTCCCAGCCGCATGCAGGTAGAGCGGGGTGCAGCTCCCAGCACCCTGCCAGGGCTCCTGCTGTCCCCCCAGCCAGAGGCTGTGGCATTCCAGAGCCCTCTCGGAGCCCAACAGCCTCCAGCAGGTCCCTGGTCTGGGCGGGGGGGCAGCTTTCCCTGCTCCAGGCGACGCACCCCGGAGGGCAGTGTGCCCAGCCACGCTTCGAACGCCGGTGCCAACATGCTGCCATCCTGGACGGGAGCGCCGAGACTGCCTGGAGCAGCCAGACGTCAGGACATCAGCACAGATGGAAAACCCTAAAAACCATCATCTGGCAGAGCTGCAGCCCTCCATCCCCTAACAGGGTGGCAGGGATTGCGGCAGTACATCGGCACCTTCACACACCTCCTGCCAACGAGCGAGGCTGCAGCTAACTTTAAAGGCTCTTCCAAACATCTGCACACCAAAGAGGCAGAGCTCTGCAGCTACACCTCTAGAAGCCCTTCAGAAACAGAGCGAGCGGCCATGTATTCAGTCTCAGCCATGTATTGTTTCAGCATCTTTATACAAAATGCTACATTAAAATAACTGCCTTCTTCCTAGAAAACAATTAGAAGGGAATAAATCAGGGAAAAAAAAGTGACTGATCTTTCCCAAATCAACAGCTATGTAAAATATTTCCCCCAGGGAGACAGCTCTTAACCACAACTTCGATCGCAGCAAGATCTCAGTTGTCCTTTTTTTGTCTTCAAGACAATATTTGGCATTTAACACCCTCAAATACACCAGTCTCACCCCCTTTTCCCTTCCAAACACACTCCCTTGCAAGCCTTAGCCAGGTCCCCTTGACATGATCTTGCGATCCCATGGCCACCAACCGCTGTAAATCCCCAACAAAAAGCCGGGCTCCCAACAAAAAGCCCAACTCTGCAGCACTGAGAAGTCCCCCAAAACCCTGCCTGTCCCCCCTCAACCACGATCCTTTCAGCATTCAACTCCCTCTGGAGAACACGGCACGGAGATGGGCACACACAGCACCAGTGACACCGCATGGCATCGCCTGCTGGGGAGCTGGGACATGCCGCTTGCTTCAAAGCCCAGACTTGTTTTTTTTTTCTTTCAAAAAAACCCACAGCCATCGCTTGTCCCCACCACCAGCACGCATGG
>NW_010546406.1:2138-2481 GCF_000687285.1 Phaethon lepturus | reverse complement strand
GGGCCCTCCCTTTGGGCCGCTGCCGTCCCCCCCCCCCGCCACGAGAGCGGCATCCCCTCCGCGGGGGGGAAAGCCCATCCCCACAGGAGGGCACGGGCTTGGAAACCTGCTGTTATCTGGGAAGCCTCGCCAGGAGCGGGCACCACTCTTACCTCACGACTTTCTGCAAGGGAGACGTAAGGCTTCCCGATCTCCCCGGAGACCCAGGGCTGCTGCGCTCCTGCTCCCTGGCCACTGGCCTGGGCCGGGGGACGCACAACTGAATAACCGGGGGCGGGTTTCGTGAGTGGCTGCAGCAGAGGGTCCTGGAGGGGTCGAATCAGCATGGACGGGTCAAACCCTG
>NW_010546406.1:1769-2021 GCF_000687285.1 Phaethon lepturus | reverse complement strand
GCCACTCCAGCCTTGCCATAGGGTGCCCCACACCTCCACCCCAATGGGCTTCTGTTCATCGCATGGAGCAGCCCCCACGGCGTCGCATTGCATCACCTCAGACCAACAGCAATCCTGGTGACAGCCCTCAGCTGGCCCTGGGAAATGGCACCGGGCTGGGACCCCCTGCCTGGGGGGTGCAGGGGCAGCCTCCTCAGCAGCACACGCTGGCTGCAGGGGGGCCCACCGGGCCGGCAACCACCCGCAAAGCCC
>NW_010546406.1:1074-1653 GCF_000687285.1 Phaethon lepturus | reverse complement strand
GCAACTGCCGGTCCCACTGCCGCCAGCCCTGGGCAAACCCCCGTGCACCAGGCACGTGCCAACCCCAGTCCAGGACAAGCCCAAGCTCCCACAGCCCCAAATCCATCGCTGCTCCCCCCACTACTCTGATGCAAGCCCTCCCAGGACCACCAGCCTCCGCTCAGAGCGGCTGCCCAAACACAGATCTGTTGCACAGCCAGCATTTAAAGAAATACATTAAAATGAAAAAGAAAGTTTGCCTTGCCGGCCAGGAAGGAGGAAACCAGACAGCCACTGCCCACACACCGCTGTCTGGGCCGTAGCCGGGACAGCTGGCCAGGACAGTGCTGAGACGCAGGGAAAGGAGCCAGAGGTGTGGAGGAAGCCCCAAGGAGAGGAGTTCAGCTACAAACCCACTGGCCCTTGTCCGCTTGGCTGCCCAAGAGAGCTGTTTTCCACCCAGATTCACCCCCAGAACCAGAGATGAAGAGCAAAGCCCCCATTCATCTCCCACCCTGCCAAGCTGGGAGAGGTGGGGCAGCGCCCTGGGCATGCACGGGGCCCCCCCCCTCCCGGGGCCGGGGCCCTCCCCGCGTGCCA
>NW_010546406.1:414-1020 GCF_000687285.1 Phaethon lepturus | reverse complement strand
GCTGCAGGCGGGGGGACCCCTGCCACCCCAACAGCAGGCAGGGCAAAAGCCAAAGCTGGAAGGAAAAGCACCACTCACCCCACTGCTAGCCAGGGCTCCTGGCTGGGCAGCTGGCACAGCACCACAAGGAGAACATCAGCCCACAGCCAGAAGTGGGGCAGGGGGACACCTGCCCAGGAGCCCTCAGCTGGGCTGGGCTCCCCTTAATGCAACTGGTGTAACGGGGGCCAGGTGGGCCAGCCAGTACTTAGTGCTGCATTGGCCCACCTGGGGTCAAAGCCCAGCCCAGTCTGAGTGGCTTTTCTCCTCCTGGGTCAGTTACCCCCTGCCCAGCTCTGTGTGCAGGGGGTGGCCAGGGGAACAGGATAAAGCAGCACCCCCTAAACCCCCCACTTGCAGCAGCTTTTACTAGTGATGGGGTATTGCTTAGTTTGTCCCCATCCAAGACGCTCCATCTTCTGGCCAGCCCAAAAGCTCTGATCCAGCACTGCTGTAAAACAGCCCCCTGGGGCATAGACCTCTGCCAAAAAGGGGCTGCCCACATGCAGGCGGACGTGCTTCCCTGCCGTTCCCTCCTTGCTGCCCTTCAGAGGCAAGTGGTTCCAG
>NW_010546406.1:0-307 GCF_000687285.1 Phaethon lepturus | reverse complement strand
GCATGAGCGGAGCTGGCTCCTACCTGCAGCACGGAGAGGCTGGTCTGCCCCGAGAGGCTGAGCTTCTCCTGCTCGGAGGGGTAGGCATTGAAGCGGTGCTCGTACAGCCAGTCCCGGAGGATCTTCACGGACTCCTTGGGGAGGTTGCCCCGTCTCTTCCTCTTGCTGGGCTGCGAGGGGTCCGGGGACGTGGCGCTGTCGTCCTCCCCGAGGTCGCTATCCGACATGGTGGAGCTGCCCGCAGAGCGCTCCTGGTTAAAGCCTGGCAGGGTGGAAACCAAAGAGCAGGGGTCAGGCGGTGTCCGAC
>NW_010546405.1:0-3793 GCF_000687285.1 Phaethon lepturus | reverse complement strand
ATTGTGGAGTCTGTTTTCCGCACGTCACCAGAATAAACACATCAGTAAATGAGCCAAGCTACTGACAGTTATTCCAGTACAAAAGCTATGTTTACATCAAGGCTTAAAGTATAAGCTTTAAGTGGTTTGCAGACAACTAACTATGAAGATAAGGGCAAGGACCTTATCTTCATAGTTGTCTGCAAACCACTTAAGACTGTCAGCATTATGCAAATAAAAACCTAGAGAAGGAATTAAAGTGGACCAGCATTCTAGGCATTTTCTCCTCAGTGGTCCTCACCCAAGTATGAATTTTGCTTAGGGTACAAGGGCACAGCTGTAAAACATGCCTGAATCTGTGTCAAATACATACACATACAAATAAGAACAATTGCACTTCCCAAGTGCAAACACAGTGAAAGGAAAAAAAAAAAAAGAATTATCCTACCAGCAACCAGAAAGATGTAAAGAAAGAGTTAATTTAATACAGCTAAAAAGCAAACTCTTCAAAACATCCAGAAGAGAAAGAGTCCAGATAAAGATGTCACCCGAAATAGTAAGTGGAAGGAATGCAGTTCCTTGATTTCAGTGAGAACCTCTTGTCAAGAGGCAAGTGTCTCATCGCACTGAAAGTTAATAGCTTGAAAAAAAGATAGACGTCACCTTTTTCTGTGATTTAAGCAGCAAGTACTTTTATTACTATGTTTATGGCCATATAATAGACAAAATCTAATTTAATGGCCACTCACCTGAATTCTTCCCATTTGTCAAGTGTTTTAAAGCAAAACACGGACTAACGCAACAAAAAGAACAAGGAAGATAATTCTATTCTATATATAGTTTGGTTCCTTTACATGTGGCTCAGTTCAGTCAGTCCCAGCCACACTGAGACTCTATGTAGAAGAGACACAGCCAGGAGAGATTACAGAAACAAACTCTTATTCATGTTCAACAGTTTCCATGTTTTCAAAACAGCAGAATTGAAATAGAAGTTAAAATAACAAAACAGCAGAGCCATTCAAAGAAAGCAAAATATTGAAGCTAGATCAACTTTTAGATACTGATAAGACAACACACAGAACAGAACTACTTCAGTAAGCCTAAGAATTTAAAATACTTACGTAGGTACAAGTCTTTCATTTATGGTCAAAATAACAAGGGGGGGGAACACTGTAGTAATCCTTAGATACAGTTTCACATGCTTAAAATTACTTTTCTACAAGGCTTTAACATAAGCCATCTTCCCAAACATCTTTGCAGTGCCCTTAGAGAAAACCATTTTTTTTTATTAGCTCACTATTACTAATACTTCAGTATTGCAGAATCTCTGAAAAATTTTGGAAAAGGCTGTGACTAAAGTAAACGTGTCACCTTTACCAGACACTCAGTTTACAGTCTACTCAATAACGCTTTAATTATTTAAAACTTTATGAATAATCAAGGTGGGATAGGGGGAAGAAAACTTAGTAAAATTACCACTGACTTTTGAATTAAGTTGTTCTGTCCATCTTTATTTTCTTTGAGGCTGTAGTAATTCAGCTGAAAGCAAACCTACAAAAAATATTATAAATATATTAAGCATAACACTTAAACTATATCTATCTTCAGAAACATTTAACCACTACAGGGGGGAAGGGGGCAGCAATACATCTAAAAATAACATGTAAAATTGGTTAGTTCACCACCATATTTTGTTTTGAATCCTTCCAAAAAGATGGGGGGGAGGTGGGGGGAGTGTTATGGTATACTTTCAAACCAGACTCATTCATTCCCATTACAGAATAGGAAATTACTCTGAACCCAACATTAAAATATCAACATATTAAAAAGCCACTTTGCATAGGCAGTAAATTAATTTTGGTAATAAACATCTGACTTCCATAAATGACAAAGAACAGTGGAAGGAAATAAAAAAAAAAGTATTGCTACATTATCAGTACCTTCATGCTGCAAAAACATCTAATGCAAATGGAAAGACTGAGATGCGCAAGCCATCCAGCAGACTTGTTCAATAAGTATAACAGCTCATTGTTGAGATTACAATATTAACATGAAGGATAAATTACCTATGGATTCAGTCTAGATGTACATATTTTTTAATCTCACAGAAAAATCACACTCATACTTACAAATCTATCTTTGTAGTAATACATGTATTCTTCAAATTCTTAAAAATATTCTATTAATAATTAAAAATGGCAAGTAAAAATTAGATTCTGCAAGCTCATTTCAACGTTCTCCGAAAAAAAAACAGCATCCTCTAGGCAGTAAATGTTCCTGGCTTAACCGTTCTACTGATAAAATGTTTATTCAAGTGTAAATTCATTTATGAACACTACAACACTTACCTAATCCAAGAGGACTGCACAAGGTGTTAGTACTGCGTGACTTCTATTTTTCCAGTTTGTTTTCCTTGAGATAATAGCCAGAGTTCTTAACAACACTACATTTGTATCTGTTTGACATAGATTTGACCTCACAGAAATCAGCTACCCATCCTTCTTGGTTACAGATTCTGCAAGGCTATTTCCAAAATTTGCCACGTCTCTGCCTTAAGCAGCTTTTTTTTTTTTCCCCCCTCTGACAGCTTCTTCTCTTGTCTATTCCATATACATTTCACTATAAGAAGCATCAGCTACAGGTGAAATAAATACACTTTTTACACCACAAACTGCGAAGCCAAAACCCCAAATTTAACATCTGAACTGAGGAACATTTCCTATCTTCGGATAACAGACACATTTGTAAACAACAGCTATCTGGATACCACCATATTGTTTATTGGTAACAACATTTTTCAACAAAATATTAAATAAAATATAAAAGAAAAATTATAAACAAATTTATATTAGACACTTCATTTGGAAAATAAGTCTCATTGCAAAAATGACAGAAGGCTATATCAAAAAAACTAAAAAATAAAATAAGGGTAAAAATATCTGCCATGAAACTTTTCAGCAACGTCTACACAGTGACTCAGACTACATTTAACCTAGAGCCAGTTAACAAAACTGGTTATGCCTACGACTCAGAACGTTGCTTGGAAGAAAGTAACTGAAAGCAAAACAGCACTTTATTTTGGCAGCTGAAGCATTCAGAACTTGATAAATTTAGCCGTGTATCCATGCCACGTGGACAAAAGCGTCCAAAGGCAAGGTGCTCTGCACTTCCAAAAAGAAAAAGTTAATTACTTCAAACTTCCAATTCACTTCTCAGATGCCTAATGATTGTTTCAGAAGCCTTTTCAGAAGGAAGCACTTGGACAAATAATCCCAGATCAGTGTCCGGTATTTCCCCCCTTTCACAAGGAACAACTGGGGCAGGACGGTTTCCCCCTTTTTTCCTCCCTACCAGCTGAAGCAAAAGGCTCCAAATATCCAGGACTCTCTTTGTAACCCAAATTGCCTATGGAAAAAAGAACCAGAAACAATCAGTTTTCCCTTTTGAAATCTGAATTTGCGTTAGACAAGTACACAAATCTGGTTCTTAAAAAAAACAAACAAACAAACCCCAAAACAAACACGCATACAATCATGCAGCCAAACCCGAGTACCGAAGCCTCAGTTAAACATCCTGGAGAAAACAGCAGGCATATTTATCGGAGAACGCAGCCTATCAGTGAAAGACGTTTTCCTGTCTAATTTCCGAGAATTAAAAAAACAACCGGAAAGGGGCATTTCTCGTTTTATTGGGAAAGATAAATAGATCTGCAGGAGGCACCTAAGAAGAAAGGCGCTGACCTGAGGCAAGGGACTCCGAGCTTAAGCACAAAACAAGCCCAGGGGAGCGGCAGGAGCCGCCTAAGGAAGCCCCC
>NW_010546404.1:364-1082 GCF_000687285.1 Phaethon lepturus | reverse complement strand
AAAACCCCGAGGGTGGATCGCTCCGTGGCCAAAACTGTCTCAGTTTAAGAGCGGGAGGAAAAGCAGAGCAACGGTACATATGGGGTGGCCACTTATGTAGCGAGAGGGTTTGGCCTCAGCTGCTGGGGAGGGCAGCTGGGCTCAGCGACATTCCTTCGCTCTGGAAGGCGCAGAGGGGACGTAGGGGACAGCCAGCTCCCAGGAGACTGCCAGCAGGGAGTGACGTGGTGGGTACCGGCCCCTCCGGGATGATGCTGGGAGGGATGCTGGGCAGAAGGGCTGCCGGCTCTGCAGGTGGCGAGCTGAAAGCTGAAGGAGCCCAGGAAGGGGGGAAAAGCCCTGACGTGTGCTGTATCTCATAACACGAGGGTTTTTGGGGTAAAAGCCCTGACGTGTGCTGTATCTCATAACACGAGGTGTGAGACTTTAATGGGCTCTGAGAGATCAGAGAGGACAGGAACCCTAAACCTGTAAGCCGCACGTGAAACCCAACAGCAACACGCGGTACGATCACACGCGCCTTCGCCTGCCGCGTTTGCCTGCGGCCCCCGAGGACAGACCCCGCTCCCCGCAGAGCACCGGCTTTCTTGCTTAGCTCGAAGGCATATTGGTGCCAGAGATCCTGTCCTGAAGAGATGTGCCAAAGCGGCGAACACATTTTTAAATAACAAGCGATGCTGCCCGAGGCCGGGCTCTGGTGGGAGAAGCGAGCTGGGAA
>NW_010546404.1:0-272 GCF_000687285.1 Phaethon lepturus | reverse complement strand
GGCCGGGGGCTCCCTTGGCCCGTCCCTGCCAAAATCCATGGCGCTGAGGCGGCAGAGCCAGGCCACAAACACAAGGTGTGTTCAGGAGAGCTGGCCGGCCCCCGCGCATCCCCGACGGGAAGCTCGTCCCCTTGCCCATCCTCTCCCCAGCCCGGTTTTCTCTCGTTTTTGGTTTCACAGCAAGCACCGTTCATTGCTGTTAAAATGTCCCCATCTCTGGAAGGAGCTGGTGCCTGTCCCCGGCAGCGCCGGGGATGGCCGTCCTGGATAAC
>NW_010546403.1:0-4731 GCF_000687285.1 Phaethon lepturus | reverse complement strand
ATATAAGTTTAATTTCTAAGTTGCCCCCCAGTAATTATTCCACAGCGGCATTACTGGAAAAAAACAGTGAAAATGTGAAAAAAGCAATGACTATATTTATAGATGTCTTAGTACAGCTTAGCAGTAAGAAACTAATGCAGTTTAATCATCCAGGTCTCTGGGTTTGCCATAACCATTGTGATAGATCTGAAAGACTGCTTTTAATATTTTCCTATGTCAGATTCTGAATTTTAAACTTAGATAATATACAAAACAATAGAATTTTTCGAATAGTTAATGAGGCTTGAAGGTTTTGTTATTCTTTGAAAGGTGAACAGTATTTTACACAATTAATGGAGGATGTGAAACAGGTACAGTACAGAAATTTAAGTTCTTTTAAAAGAAGTAATTCAAATATAGTTGCTGCAACTGTAGGGTTATTTGCTCAATAACTTGTCTTTCACAATCCTTTTTATCTGTATAGGACTGTATTAGCCTAACTGAGGATAGAGTTTGGTTTCAACTTTTTTTCCCTTTTTCTTAAGTTTTATAACTTTGCTTTTCAATTCCTCGGATTATTTGGTCAACCGTTTAAAAATCAGTTGTTATATACAGCTATGATTCCAACTTTCTGTCACTTGCAGACTCTTTATATAGGTTGCTGCTCTCTAAAATTTTGTGCAGTCTTGTAGCATTCATTGCTTGCATGATCCTTTTATAGTATTTCAGTATGTTCAGCCAGTGGGGTGTGTATGGATATGTAAACAAGCCCCTCCTCTGTGAGGGTATATGTGCAAGTAATATCTATCTGTATATCTGTAGTTCAGTAATAGTAACACCAATAGCCTAATTCATTATATGATAAGGCTGATTGTTGTAGTTGATACCCACTCCTCAGCTGCGAAGCCTGAG
The DNA here is from genome assembly GCF_000687285.1 of Phaethon lepturus. NCBI lineage: Eukaryota > Metazoa > Chordata > Aves > Phaethontiformes > Phaethontidae > Phaethon > Phaethon lepturus. The sequence goes on along the minus strand of NW_010546403.1, from coordinate 3,840 downwards.
GTGTGAGAGGTTAGAAGCTGAGTAATGAATTGGGAATTTAGGAACCTCTGGAGGCTAACAGACATATGACTGAAGGGTTAGGTAGAACATATCAAGTCCTTAATTACCCCACTTCCTTTTCATTTACAGAGGAAAGATATGCTTAACCAAGATCTGCCCTTTGCTGAAGGTAGACTGAAGTGATTTTTGTCCTAATTAGTGAGAACATCTGTTTTCTGTGTAAAGGTTATTTCTGTGTATTTCTTGGAGATATTTGCATAGATCACCCTCCTTTTAATAGTTTTTCTTTAAAAGAAAGAACGTGAAAAAGCTTAACTCTTACTTTGTACATAACCAACTTTATAAAACTGAGTTTGTGGAACTTGAGGCTGTTGTGTCTCCTATTTATTTAGAGAAGCTTGAAAGTTTAATATTGCTATAATTACTCTGCTATAAAATCATGGAGGGGGGAAGAACAGAACTAAGGGAAGGGGGAAGTTCGCAGAATTGAATTTGTTCTCCAGGGAGGATTTATCAGGTAGAATCAATGTAGTTTTAAACTCTTACATTTCAAAAGCTTCCAAAGTCTTGGTGTGTAGGAAAAAACTTTCTCTGATAAAAAGGGAAAATCCCCCCTTAGAGAGCAAGGCTTATAGAAACTTTCTTTAAGCACTGTGTAGTTTTATATCTCTTGTTGAAGGTTATCAGTAGTAGTGTGAAATGAGAGACTTCCTGAGAAAAATCTTAAAATATTAACAGTTTTTTAACTAAAGAACAACACGAACTTCCATCTTGCCTCACAGTGTGATTTTTTTTCTAGATAGGACAGTTTTAAGTACAAACATTTGATTTTTTTCAAGTGTTTTGTGATTACAAGACAAATGAGACAATTTGGGGAAAAAGCCCCAAATCACTGTAAGATGCAGATGTGATAAATCTTAATAGGCTTGATGAACACTGCAGATGGATGGATGTGTTGTACAACGCTTCCAAGGGCTGACTGGTCTGTTCCTTAAGACTTAAACAGTGCTTAGAAAAGATGACATAGATTTGGGAGTCATCATTGTCAAAAGGGAAACTGAAACCCTGAGAATTATGCCAGCCATGAAGTAAGTGTAAGAGGAGCCCAGATCCTGGGTGTCTGTATGTACTGAGATGAAAGAGTTCATATTAAAAAAAAATGGCTATATCTCTGTCTGACAGCCTTTCAACAGTACAAGCATCAGAACCTAATCCTACAGCCAGGGAGGTGGTGATTTAATATTTTATTTCTTGCTGGTCTTTTGGTTCTTTCCTTCTTCCTGGTTCCTCTTAAAGGCTTTCTCTGTATGTTAAAGAAGTAGGGTCTTATAAGTAAAGATCATAAGTTCAGATTGTTCCTGAGGAAACTTTTGTGTCTCTGAACCTGCAAATGTTGTGGAATGAGAGGAAAAAGCTGGGTTCATTACCCACCTGACTCTGTAGCAGAGTAGTGTGTGTAGTGGGTTTTTGGTGTCCTCTTTTAACAAGAATTACATGCAAAAGGGTAAATCTGGAACTGACTTGATGGACACAACTTGCCACAAGTCCCTCTCTAATGCTACATAGAAAACAGCCTTTTTTTCTTTCTATAGGTCTTGACTTACAATTAAGAACTGACTTCTTGCCCTAGTCTTGTATGCTTTGTGGCTCATCTCTGTAGCTTGGTGATTACTGCTATTCCTACCCACCTTATTGTTTCGCTATAAGGCAGTGGAGCAATGAAAGGAAACAGCCTCTATTCAGTATAGAAGAGCTTGGCCATGAAAATATTTTTAGTTATTCTTCCTTAAATGGCTTACTGGTTATATAAATAGTATATGTGGATAATCAAGTTTTGGAGGACATCACTGTTGCCATCAGTTTTGATGCCTGTCAGTTTTAAGGAGCTGGTAAAGTGACATTTAGAGCAATCGGACTGTTGGAGCATTTTGATTTAAGTTGGTCATCTTGCTCTCCTTATCAGGCTTCTTTCTTTGATTGCTAAGTCAAAGTTGGGTCTTGATCTGCTTGCCAGAATCATTTTGTTGCCGATCTGTGTCAGATTTTCTGACATCTTGAAATATGCCATTAAAATTTTGTAGGTATAAAAAAATGTTTTGTAGGTATTTAAAAAAAAACACCACAAACCCACAAAGAACAAAAAACCAAAACAAAACCTCAAAACTCAACCAAACATCCCTTGGACATTAAAACATTGGTCATATGTGCAGTGATAATTCCCATTTGGATAGAAATGACAGTGTCACATACAATGTGCTATGGCTTCTTGAAGAATCTGTAGCTCCCAGCATATGCAATTAAAGCAGCCAAAAATTATGCATAAATGTATACAGTACTAACTACCAAGAAAAATAAAGAAATCATATCTTCTTAATAATTTTCCTTAAAGTGAATGACAAGTTCTTTCAGAGTTCTTGCACCAAATAGTATGCCTCTCTAGTAGTTGCCAATGTGTGAATTGTGTGAAGAAGCTACCCTCAGGAAAAAAAAGGACTACTTTCATGACAAGTCTATAGCTGTCTTCTTTATTAATTGGGATAAATTACAAAATAAATACACTAAAAAATATCTGAAAGGTAGATTACTATGTCAGATAACTAATGACAATTTACTAAGATATCTAATTACTAGGGTATGTGTTCTTTTCAAACTTGTCAGCAATCCCCTTCAGAGTAAGAAAATTATTCTTACATCTAAAAACTGCATAGTGATTACATTCTTTCCTGAGCTTGTGTCTTAGAGTTTTTTAAAAATCAATTTTTGCATTGGTTTTCATATGAAAAAGCCTTATCATACTTTAAAATGGTATCTGCAAATTAGAGTGAACATAAAGTAAAGGTCTTAGCAGAGAAGAGCAGAGATGTGAAGAGTAAAGGACAAATTTAGTCGTCTTTTCCTTCACTCTGTCCATAAGATTTTGATTAATACATCTGTTCTTTGGTTGCCATAATTATGAAATTTCTATGCCCTTGACTGAAAAGTATCAGACTGTAATGAAAGACAAGAGTGCAAAATATGGTTTTGCATATTTCTTAATTTATATTTTCATCTGTATTCATGAAATCTTAAGAAATAGACTTGGAAGTCATCCAGTCATTCCCTCTACTGACAGTTCTGAATAATTCCCTATATTTTCAGGTCCTGAAAATGCAGCATTTATATACAGATGACAAAATACATTTTAACAAGCCAGGTTCTTTTTCCTGTGCAATCTGAGCAGAACTGTTCAGTAGAAGGCAGCTCTTTGTCACAACCATAGAATCATAGAATCTTTGGGTTGGAAGGGACCTTTAAAGGTCATCTAGTCCAACCCCCCTGCAATGAGCAACAGAAGATTTCTAAGGGAATATACACTTCAGCTGAGTGCATGTTTCTGGATCAAGTAGTGTACTTAAACAGGTTGTTGTTATTATGCATTTCATTACATCATAGGAAAAGGACACATGGTAATTAAGATCAATCAGCACACCTTCTGAAGCCTAGTGTGGTGACTGAGAGGTTAAATATTACCTTAGACACAAGGCAAGATATCCCAGTGAATAGGCTAAGGTAACCTTAGGTAAACTCTATTCCCTGTCATTCAGTTAAAAATCAGTGAGAATCCACCATTAGTTCAGTACAAAGTAACTCTGTCATTAGTGAGCGGCTCAAACTACTATTTAGTCGGAATCGCAACCTGAGAATTTTTAGCTATTAATGAGTAATAAGATTGAGTTTGTTGTTCAGAAGATGGCCCTCAGGCTGACCTTTTGTCATAATGTGACTCAGTATGAAGTTATGATCTGTGTCTCAAACTTTAGTACAAGTCCCTGTGGAGTAATCGCTGAGGGATACTTTGGA
>NW_010546402.1:871-18643 GCF_000687285.1 Phaethon lepturus | reverse complement strand
GAAGGCTGCGAGGCCCGGCGTTGGGATCCCTGCCTCGCAGGGGTGCGCCGAGCGTCCTGCCCGCCTCGGTCTCACGGGCGCTAGAAGTCGCTGTCCCCGCAGCGAGCCTGGGAGCCCCGCGCAGAACTGCGGGCTGCGGCAGCTGAAATAACGCGTGTGCGGGTGCCGCGCGTGGGGCTTGCTGACTGACGGGCGGGTGCCCCGGCCCCTTCAGGAGCGAGTCCCCCTGCGCCATCGGTCAGCGTGCCATGTTCCCCTCCTCCGCGCTGTGAGGTGAGCAGGTAACTACGTACATCACTCTGCACACGCTGAGCGTTTGATCTTTGCTTATCAAATAATTCGAAAGCTGGGTCGAGCTTTCGTCACGGGTAATCACCTATGAAGTGCATCCGAGAAGTAGGGGAGAAGGTGCAACTCAATCCCTTTATCTGTTGTTTCCGTTCAAAAGTCTCCGTCATAAGAAGAGTACCACCAACTTCATTTTCAGATCATTTTTAACCTAAACCATTTTCAAGCATTCTGTATTACAAAACAGAAAATGATACAATTAATGGAAGAAGTCAAAATGCTGGCATCACTTTGTTTCCACATTAATACATAAAAATGGACAACACATTAAATAAACATTTTGTTATTAACAATTAGAAATATTAACACCAAAAATCATGTATAAATTAGGAAATAAATGTACAAACTATTTCCAAAGTGCTCTTTCAAATACATTATATACACAACATTCAAGAAGTTCTTAATGTAAGACATTTCAGATTGATGTAATGTTGCTGTTTCATTTTAAGTGTTGTTCATAGTCTCTCAAAAGTATTTCAGCACTTTCAAAAACCACATAAAAGGCATATTTCCAAGCTGGCAAAGAGCAATACTGCATTCTTCTGGCTAGCTGTAATATTAACATATTGTAAAGAAAGCCATCTTACTTCCTTTCTGTTCCTTGCTATTTGAGAGTACTTATTTGTATGAAAACACCATCAGGAAAGATAAGAGAAATGAGGACTGACTAAAAAAGTCTTCTATTCTATCAGCAATTAAAATTATTAATGTAGCAAGAGCAGTGCTTGGACAACATTTAATAGTAAGCTCTTTAGCTGTCCAGTTAAAGACTCCTCTACAGGGGAAAAAAAAACCAACAATTAATTGAGAGGTCTTTTATTTCCCTTGTGGTCTTGTTTTTTCAAAATATAAAGTACTAGAACTTGAACTCCTATAAATACACTGGCTCAGACAAAGAAAAAGAGAAAATCCTACAGAGGGTGTATTTAGTCTACATTGTAAATTTGCAATTAATCTCGTATTAAAAAATGCTCATGGATGATAATGATCCTAGCCTTTTGCCTTAGAGAAGTATGGACATGGTATTTTGTTCAGCACTTACATAAGCACTTAGTAAGTGCATTTTTTCAAGACTTTATAAGAACATATAAAACGGAATAGAAGTGACTTACATTGTTCATACTGGCTTTCGCATACCACTAGTTTTTATTTCTAAATTCTCCCTCTATAGGTATTCTCTCACTGGTTGACCCCATTAATAGTTTCCCTCTCTATATGCATAATAGTGCTTCACAATTAAAGCTGAATTTAGTTGCTTATCTGCAATAAAGATTGATTTTTTCTTTTACTTATGAACTACTTCTGTCAAGCTACAAGAGAAAAATAAAAGCAATGATAAGCCGTAAGAACAGATGATCAAAAGATTTGACAATGTTTATGGTTATAATGCTTGCTGGTAAATCTGAGCAAGGGCAGTGGAAGAATCAGAAATAAAGAAGGATGCCAGCCACCTGCTTGCATAATTTGGCATGAAAATGGATATGCGAATTATAAAATTCGGAGTAGCATACTTAAGAGTGGAGTTTTGCCAGATGTTTTTCTCAGCTAAGCACAATATGAAGGAATATTGACGTCTAGTAGGTAGACACTGCAGATGTCAGAGCTCCCTTCTATTTTTCTTTCCATGATAGAAATACCTTCATTTACATGGATATATAAAAGGTGTCTCTAGTGATTAACATTTCCTTGAATATAGGTTTTGATCCTCGTTCTGTACCTTTTACAACAGAAACATGGACTTACGCAGATTATTGAATTATAAAGACTTGGGTAGTTAGCCCTGGTAGGTATTGCAGAAATTGCAGTTAATTTTAGTTTTAACATATAGCGTAGAACTGTCTTCACGTAAGGAATGTATCCATCCCCTTATTCTTAAGAAGTAAAGTTAAGAGCCATGGATTTCAGAGGCTGGCAGGTAACCTTCAATGCATTCAGTTAGAAAAAGGTCAATAACCTACCACAGGGTAGCTCCCTGGACTGAGATATGACTGCATGGCTTTCTGTTGAGCCAGACTGCAGAATAACCTGGCTGTTTTCCAGAACGGGGCACAACTGTGATCAAATGATCCTAAAGCTATTTAGAAACATCAAGAATGAGGCGAGGGGGGGGATAAATGAAAAACTTCTGCATTGTATCAACATACAGTACTATACACAGCACCAAATATCAAACCATTAAAGCATTGTCTTGTTACCAGTAGTGCACTGCTTCATATCCAGCATGAAATGAACACTGTTCACATACAGACGCTGCTTTGTGCTAAGGGGTAACCAACATATTACAATTAATCAAAACTATCTGTACATCCAGTTCAAAAGATGGATATACTATTGAAATGAATCTGACACAGGATCATATTCTTTTATTGCTGGTAATTTCCATATTGTCCCTATAAAAAAGAGAAATAAAAATGTTGGAGAACAATATATCAGAGGTTTACAAACAGTGAGTTAGACTATTACTTTTGGCCTATGAATTTTGAAGGACCCACGGAAGTATCACCAATATGCCTGCACCAATTATCAGATAGAATTATATGTGGAGCTAACAGCTAAATCTGCTTTTTCATAGCAGAGATTTAGACAATTTACCTGCTCATAGCCGTAAGGCCTCTGTTGCTGAGCGGATGGCCCTGTCTGAGAAGCTCTGTAACTTCCATATTGCTGCCCCTGTCCCTGTTGGTAGCTGGAATACTGTGAAGAGGCTCCTTGTGCAGGACCTGAGAAGACAGTGAAATCTATAAGTAAGGCTTAATTTGCTAGGAGGAGTTCTTACGGCTAACATAATGTAAAGCATGACGGTAACAAAGTAAGCTCTGGAGTAGGAACTGTGAGGAAATTTTGCCTAGACATCCCCTCTAGCTTTACACTAGAAATGGTTAATACTAGTAACGATCTAGTAGCAGCAGTGTAAGCTTCAGCGCTCAGAAAACTTGATACACTTTTAAGTGATGCGCCTCTCTGAAACTTGTATTGGCACAGCTCAATTGTTACCTAAATGCAAGCTACCTGACCTCTATTTTAGTAACAATTGCATGTTTAATTTCCTATCTAATCTGGCTTTACCACCATAAGCACTGCTGACCAGGCAGAACCTAAGAAATCTCTTGCATATAGAGGTAATTTTAAGAAAAATGTAAATCAGACACACAACTGCATGGGGATATTGATTTCCTTTTGCTTGGGACTGTATATTCTGTGTATAGAGGGCTATGTGCAGTTTTTAGCATTATTGGTGAATTTTTATGAATCATAAACTGAATTTTGGGTTTAATTTCACAGAATATGTCCGGTTTGAGTAGTCCAAACTATCTACTAGTACTGCAGAGTGAGGTGTTAATAATTTAATTAACTTTTTAGGCATGTAGGTTCTATTTCATGAGATCTTACATTTCTAAAATGGGTTCGCTGTTTATAGCAACATCAATTTGTCAAGTTTGGTTAGCACTGCCAATTCAAGGTCAAGTACCATCACATTTGGGAGATGCACCAGAAACTCCTTGCCTTGAAGCTAGGATTTAGATTATTCCAATCTCTCTAGCCCCTGTTTTTGTACTAAATAACCTGAGATAGTTTCCTTCTCCCAAAGGCTGAGGATAAATACAAGCTGTCTCCATCAAACTTGGATTCTTCTGATGACAGCAGGGAGTTCTGCCACTGGTGGCCTGTAGGGTTGGAAAGCCCTCTGCCAGTGTTAGCGGCATCTTCGAAGCACTGCCACTTTTCTCCTTTCATCTCAGTCACAAGGAATAAAACCCCTATGCTTTGCAAGAAATCCAAGTGAGGGACTAGTGATTCTCTGGACTGTTGACGTTATTTTTTCATGTCAGTTGCAGAACTATTAGATGTGTAGGAGGCCCAAGAATCCAGCAGTGACCTCCTGCTGACACTTACCAGGAAGGCAAACGTGTATTTTCTAACTTTCTTTCAAAAGAGAGAGGGATTCAGAATGCTAACTTAACAGTATGGAATGCAGTGCTATATTAAGATATGTTACTGGCGACAATCCCTTTACATGCTGTGCTCTTTGGCTAGTATTGGTATGTGGATGGCCAAGGTTAATCAAGGAAATAATTTAGAGCATATTTTAGCTTAGGAATGGAGGCGTCAGGATGAAGTATTTAAGCATTTGACTGGTCAGTGACGGTTTTCTTACCGTATCCTTGCTGTTGTCCTGGGTAACTTTGTTGATTTGGGTATTGCTGCTGGGAGTATGTTTGCTGTTGTGCAGCTCCCTGTTGGTATCCTGCCTGCTGCTGGCTGTACTGAGAATTTCCTAAAGAGGGAAAAATTGAAGTAGTTTGGTTATAGAGGAGGCAGGTATTTCACTGTGCATGCGAATCATAAGGAAAACAAAAGTGTAAGGAGCCTTGGTCTGGAACTCATAGACAAGTACTCTTTTCAGAAACAGATGATTGCATTTTGCTAATCAGGATGTTTATTTCTTCAGTGATTTTTAGTTCTTTTGAACAGGAGTTGTTTATTTATACACATCACTAAACAAACAAACAGACCAGTGACCTGTTCCTCAAAGGATTTTTTTTACCCTAGAAGTGTTTCAGAAGAAAAACACGGAGCCACAAATATAAGGGTGCCAGGGTAAATAGTTGGTTTCTCACGAAGCCCCCCCACTGTATTTTCTTCTAGATAATGATGTTTATTAATATATCCCAGAAATACCATTATCTAGTTGTTACTGGTATTTTTTGAAATAACCTAGGATGGAAATTCCATTTGCAATATCCTGAAACAACAAAATGAACAGAGACTATACAGACAACATTGCTTTTCCTAAATGCCACCTCGCTGCATTTAGAGTTCAGATATCATAATAGTATCACTGAATTTACTGACGTACTACTGTTGAGAGTTTTTTAGTAGTAGAATTGTAAACTCCTAGTATTGATGATTTTCAAAGATTAGATTTCATTTAACACATTGTTTTCACAATGTGTAAGGTGAATTAAGTAAGATTTTAAAAAGCTGGTCCTGGAATTAATCAGTAGGCTTTCTTACTTTAGAGAATTTTCCATTTATGGCTGACAATTTTTTATGGCTCTCAACCCCATTTCTAACTGCAGCATGTTAGTTTACCTTTGTCAGCATAACCTTTTACTTTAATACAGACATTTTTATTTGCATTATATAAAATGTTCGTTAAACAGTTTTGTAAGAGTGGAGGATACTGATATGCTGGAAGTCTTTTCTCTTACTGCAAAAAAAGTTCAATATCCATAGCTATAATTCCACCTGACTCAGCTACAACCGAGGATCGTTTTCCTAATGAGTATGAGGCTATGCACAAGTTGTTAGTGATCCCACAAGGCTGCACAGCTTTCCTGCCTCACAATACCGCTACTAACATGATACTGTGTATACAGTCTGATATAGTCTTGGTATAAAAAATGCTATACATAGCTAAATTTTGTCATGGACACTCCTGAACTAATGCCTAAGTAGCAGTTAGTGATGCAGAAATTGCAAGTCATATTTTACATTTTCATAAGCATTTCATTAGTATTTTAGGGGATTAGAGCTTTGGTTTAGAAAGATTGCCAATACATTTTCCTACCTCCTTCATAATAGTGTTGCGTAGAGTCGTCAAATGACCTGTCATAGCTCTGCTCAGTATAGGATGACTGCTGATAGGCATAATCACCATGTCCTACAAGGAATCGCAAAGATTTATCAGGTACATTGTTAATACACCTAGAGATATATTGCTGAGTACATGTATTATGAAGCTGCTTCTGCACAGAGAGGAGGCTAAGAGGAAATACAGACCCCTTAGATAGTAGGTTGAATGCATGGCAAGGAAAGTCACACCTATGGATAAATCTTTTGCATTTACTAATCCAAACTTGGCTTTGTGCTCTTTTTGAAGCAGCTTGGATAGCAGGATGCATTGATGCATCTGTTTGTGTACCAGGCTCCCATGCCCTGGGATTAGAATTTTCTAGCATTTAAATTGGAAATGAATCGTAATGGGTTTGCCATATCCTTGGATGTGGCAGTCATGCTGGTCTACACTTTACCAGTGACTACAGCTCAGAGGCATTACCATCTGGATAGTACTGCTGATTCATAGGTTCTGATGAGCCTTGTCCATGACTGTACTGTTCGCTGTAATATTCTTCCTGACCCATGTATTGCTGCGAGGAACCTGCAAGGCAAAGACAAAAGAGAGCAAACTGAGCCTGTGGACTCTTAAGGGATGGATTTTCGTTATTTCATTTTTTTTAAGAAAACAGTGTTTACATCTGGATAAGTAAACAATCTATGTATGTTAAGAGCAGTTTCAAAGATGTTTTGCTCACTAGAAAAAGGAAATAAATCTGTATTCTCAGAAAAAAACTGTTGGAAATTGAAATTACGCAACGGTCAGCAACTTGTCTTAAACCCACTCTCTTCTGTGGCAATACCGAAAGTAATGGTTACATTTCATCTACTAATCTGAGTTATTAGAAAGCACAGGAATGTATTCCATGCTCAAGAACACAGTCAGAATTAAATATATTTTAATTAATCTATTAAATTGTTTCTTAGCAAAATTCAGTTTATGTTAGAACCAGTCTAGCAGCTTTATTACCTCTTAGAACTTTTTCCAGAGAGGTCTTAAAGCATGGTAGTTATCCTCTGGTGTTTTCCTTTCCTTGGCCTAATTTTTCGTACTAATTGCTGGCAAACTATTATCTTCTTTGCAGAAATGTGTTCCTTGTTAACTGTGCCATGTTACAGCTGATCCAATACCATTTGAAAGAATTGAAAAGATTCCCAGTGACTTGAGTGAGCTGTATATCAAATTGTTCATCTTTTCTTTAGAGATATATGATCCCTTTTAGACAGAATTATTTTTCTAAACACCTGAAATAATTAAATAGATAAATATTGAAAATAGATTAAAGTTGATCTGATTGTCATGATACTTCCACCATTTGAGATTTCCACTGTTCCCTGATGGGATCTCCTGTTCATAAACGTGACTTAGAAATTTTGTTGACTTACCTACCCCACAGGATGGACTGAGTATCGTCAATCTAATAACAATTATATCAGTAATCTAATAATAGATTTTACCTTGCTGTGAAGCTCTGTAAGGGCCCATTGGTCGCTGACCCATCATGCTGTTGCCTTGGTTGCTCTGACTCATCATGGCAATGGAGGACTGCCCCTGGTAATGCTGGCTCCCTCCTTGCGCCGAGTTGTAATGTGACGTTGCTGCTTGTTGGTGCATCATGGAGACTACAATGTACATGGAAAATACTGTTTTCTAAAAGGACGTGACATTTCTCTCCCTAGTCTTTGGAAACAAGTTAAAACCTTCAACTAACATGCATCCTGATAATTCTGTGAATTTTCCACAGGGGGAGATGTTTTCCTACTACATGCATTTAACTCTTCTGCACTCTTCTGTAATCCAGAAAGGATGTTATTACATGGTCAGTTCTTGCCATTTGCTTCAGTCAGACATTTAAAAATACATCTAGCCTTGATTATTGTTAGTTTATTTAAAGAATGTAATCATTATTACAGTAGGATTAAAGAAAGAAATAAGAACTGATATTGGTTCGTCTCTACTCCTGACTAATTCACTGCTGCATTTCTTTTATAATCAACTCTTTCTTCTACCTCCATCTTATTATATAGCTGATGATCATACAGTTTAAATAAACTGATATTCTAGCATTTATTTGATCTCTAAATTTCATACTGTTGGCAAGAATTCTTAAGCATTGGACATCCCATTCAATACTCAGTAGCAAACATTTTTACAAATTAATTCTGAGTCATCTGCTAGTCTCTCTATGCCCTGCAAGCAGTGTGAAGTATCAATAAAATAACAAAAATGGGCTAGTAATGTACAAACAGTAAATGTGTAATGCTCTTTGGCAGGCTGTTTCATCTAGGATAAAGGTGCTTCTCACATCCCTCCCACGGTTGTGGGATTTGCTGCCAGGGCCTATCAGATGGTGCTGCTGCACTTTTGGCTAACCCTCTTTTCCCCAACTCATTAACCACAGCAAGTCGGGGTAAGTTAAAGCAAGTCTGAAACTGTTCTTACACTGGTGCCTGACACCTCGAAATTCAGAGATGTCTTAAAGCTGTCTTTTCCTCTTGTATGTTTGTCGCTGTCTACAGACAATATTTACAGAACAAATTAATGTGTGGTAAACCTCTGAGGTCACTGAAAAGTCAAGCTGGCCCAGAAGGAGGAAGAGGGAGTTTACCTGGATTAGACTGCATGTTGATGTTTGTTCGAGAGACATAATTGCCTATTGACCCCTGGCCTTGCATTGGCACATTCTGAGATGCAGGCACTGTATGGCTATAACCAGGCCCAGTTCCATGACTGCTGACAGTCATACTCAGAGAGGTCGTGGGCATAGTGTTCTGGCCTGACTGCTGCATAGACACGTGATTAGGACCTAGAAAAATTAAAGAGAGCAACAAGAAAATCTGTGCTATTATTGGCAAAGTACAGTGAGCAGTAAAGCCCTCGCGGCCTTTCTAAAATACCTTATGATAAGGCAAAACAAAACAAAACAAAAATCCTCATTATTAAAATTCCCTGGTATCTACAGACAAACGAAGACTGCCTGCTGCACAGTTAGAGTGACCCTCCTCTTCCTGGCAGCCAAATCCAGGCTGTACAGAATTGCAGGCAGGAAGAACAAAACCAGCACCAATGCCCTACAAGCAGTTCCTCACAGGCAGCAGAATTAACAAATGCCAGTAATTTCAGATACTTCAGAAAATATATGGACTCTAGAAACATCCCAGCCTTCTGAAATTGGTCCTTTCCTTCCTCCTGTCCTGCTGTTGACTCCTCTTCCCTCTTCCCACAGACGGTGACAGCGGGAAGGCACAGTAGAGGCTCAGAAACACTTTGGACGTCGCTGCATCCATTCGGTTCCTCAACCAACTAACCTTCCTGGCTGGGGCTTATGAAGTACCAAGGGACCCTCTCCTCAGAGGACAAGTCTGTCTCTCCCTTTCCTGAAGTTTGACAAAGTACCTCAGACTTTCAGAAGATAAATTTTACAAGTCACCATAATAATCCTTGCTGTTACAGTACTCCCTTTTCAACATCACATGTAATCATCAGACTGCTCCAATTATATCCCGGGTTTGTATCATCCTGCTTACCTGGCAGTATGCTTGTATTTTAAAATTCTACTGCTGTTGGGTAACTAAAATTGGGGAGAATCTGGTTCTTATTTTTTGTTGTTTGTTGCTGTAAATACTTTTATGAATGAGTTTTGGAAAGTTTTCATTGTGAATTGTTATTATCTAAATTGTGATAGTGTGTATTGTTGCCTGCCTAAATTCAGCTGTATTGTTGTCAATCTAAATTAATTTAGCTAGAATGGAAGACATGCAGAATCCCTAGAAGAGACAGAATTATGTTATGATGTTTAGATAATGATATTTTAATTCACAGTGTATTAAGTGTATCTACAGCCTCTGAAAAATGTGTCTAATCCTTTTAGTACAATCCTCATTAATTACTCTTAATGGTATTTATAGGCATCAAAACGAGAAAATTTGATGTAGATTATTATATTTTCCTCTGATGGAGAGATGCAAGCAGCATTTTCAACATGAGAGCCAGCTCTACTGAAATCAGTGGAGCCAGGTCGATATACCACTACAGTGATCTAGCCCTGGGTTTCGCCCCAGTTTTTGTATGTCTTGTAAGGCTGATATTTCTACTTGTGCAACACAAGACCACATGGTGTTTGAATGGAGTTGCACTCTGGAGTTCACTCCAGTTACTCTGAGTGAAAGATGCAAGTGTTGGTAAACCTTGCTGTATTTGCATGGGAGAACTTAGAGAATCTTGCTCTTCTTTAAAGAAAAAAAAAAAAAAGAGGTTTGGCTGATTCATGATTGTAAGGGAAAATATCAAAACATGACCAAAAGTGTTTAAATAAAATCACTGAAACAAAAGATAAATACAAAGATGAATTCAAATACATTGAACCTCTTTTATACTTTCATGAATCTAAGGCAGTTGGGTTTTTCTTTGAAAGGCCTCATTCATGATTTCTGAGCAGTTAAAATTCTCAGTTGGGACCAATTCTGTATGGAGGCAGCTGAGTTTCACTGGTTGGTTTATTGAATTTAATGGGTTTGCCTGCAGGGCTGTGGCATGAAGAATCATCGACTTGTGAATGGTGTATTACTGGAAATCTCAGTGGGTTGTTTTTTAACTTGTCCCCATCAACAGAACTACCATTACAATTGACCTAGCTGCCCCTACAGAGAGTTATCATGTATGTAGGGAATTACCTAGTTACTGTCCTGCAGAGGTGATTCCTGTAAAGTCCTGACTGAGGGCAATAAAGACTAAAATGTAGCAGCTCCTATGTCTTCTTCCCTCTTCTTCTCTCTTTTACAATGCTTTACAACTTTCATCTTTATTGCCATTAGGTAAGAAACTTCCACAAATACTAGAGCCCATATATTTGAATTGTTTGTGTGTATGTATTCCTAATTTCCAAAAAATCGCTGTCCAACAACTGTCGACCAAAGTGACATAATTTCTGTCTCAAAGTCCATCTGCACATCAAGACTGCTGTGTCATATAGCATCATTGTGCTAACTTGATTCTAGCTGGCACAGAGACAGTAGCAGTAGAGACGCAACCAAGGGGAGTGTCCCCAAGCCCAAGGGTGTGAGGGTCCTGTTGTCACAGCAGGCACCATCAGCAGAGCACACGCCATCACTGCTGCTGTTACCTTAAGCTACTCAGAAGAGGCAAGCTACCGCATTCTCAGCCCCACCTTCGTTTTGAAGTGTAGCTATATCCTCAGTCTGGTTTCCAGTCGACTGATATTTTCATGATAAAATACCTGGCACCCACCCAGGTGACAGAGTCTCAGTGACCGGCCAGAGAGTGAACTACCCTGAGACCCCCGCAGCTCAGGCTGGGTTTTGGTAACCCAGTCTGCACTAAATTACTATGAAGAATTGGAAGGTGGGGGACAAATAAGTAAAACCAGCAACAATAACACAGAAAATGTAGATTCTTAGTAACACAAAGCAATGTTTTGACTGACTTATTATAATACTTACACTAGATAATAAATCTTTCAAAAAGAAGGCACAGATAAATGTAGTAAGTTCACTTTACAAGCTGTAACTGTTTAAAGTAGGTACCTCATCCATTAGTTTAAAAGGTACTATCAGCTTGACCACAAATGGATTTTTAAAGTCAGAAGTCATTTCATGGCTTGCATCTGCTCTTGAGTACCACTGCCAAGGCCTGTGATTTTACAGTCAGATATTTCTATTTATAGAAACTCTTTTCTCTCTCTGTCACTCTGCGAAAGACTCACAGAAACAAGAGCTAACTAAATAACTACGAACTACAAAACAAACAGATTATGCATGCTATAAAATGCAGAGTAAAAAAAAATTTTTTTACATTTCAATTAGTTTCTTTTAGTTGCACAAACAAAAACAAATAGACAAAGTATATTATCTTATTCACATGAGATGTCTCTGCAAACTCTTTGGCTATGTAGTACAATGTCTGCAAGCTTCTGTAGAGGACAAAGACTGATGCAACACCATATTATTTTTAAGAAAGCATGTATCCTGGAAGGTCTTTCAATCTGACGGCTTGGTTGTGCGGTTAGTCATGCAAGCAATTCCATTTTACCCTGGCCAACACCAGCATTTCCAAGAGAAAAATACCACAATATATAATTTTTCTTAGTAAAGGCTTGGATGCATCTTTACTTGGTGATTTTCATTACGCATTTTTAAAAAAACGTTTTTAATTTCCCCTACAGAAATACTAAGCAGATTGGAGTCCTTGCAGAAGCCAACATCATTCCTGACCGTAGCCATTTTGTGATGATTTCAGCATGTGCCTGAAACCCCCATATGCCTGAAAGGTGAGTTAGGAGAGATCTTTTACAGCTCTGTAAGTATATTCTGCATTAATGATTTTGTTGCCAAGCAACAGCAAAGCAGCACAAAGGGGACCGAAGCTCACCATTGCTAATCTGACTCTGCATGAGGGAGGAAGGAGGAAGGCCCGTCCCAATTGCATCGCTGAGATTGCTCTGTGAATGGAGAGACTGGTTGGATGCACTCTGAGTCATTCCTCCTGGGCCCAAGTTTATGTTTTGCGTCGGTGGCTGCAAATAACAAGGAGGAGAAGCAAATTTTTTGTTAGGTTTTAATTACAAAAATAATAACCCCCGAATTAGCCTGTGTGACTAAAAACTGCCTCAACTCAGTATGTGCTTCCTTCACTTTTTGGGCTTGCTTGCATAAACCTTTCTTTGTTTGACTATTACGTGTGAATGACATTCAGCACGATACAGAGAAGCCGGCAGGCAGCACAGTGAAGATCTTAAAACTGTGCTTGTAATAGTGCCTGGCTTCTCTGCTCATTCTTCTGTACTTACATGAATTTCATTTTGTGCTGGTCAGAACATAACTGCTGAGGGGACATGCATTAGCAAAGATGACACAGAAGTGTGTTGACAAATTGACCTTTGTCAAGCATGAAGCTATGCTGTGTTTTGTGTTACGTGTCATACCGCCAAAATCAATCCATTTAGCAAGAATAACACAATGTTTACAGACAAACCAATGCCCAAATACTGAATGAGATTTTTGACATAAAAGTTGCATTTTTCCCCTGACTAAAGAATACAGTAAAAACAGGTAAAAAAATAATGAATCTGGAACAAATGAAGGCTGTTCAGATCTGCACCACTGCACCATTTACAGTATATAGACCTTGAGCTACGGAGACAAGAGATTAACACAAATGTCCCAAAGAATGTGTTTTAAAACTCAGTAAAAGTAGCTTTTGATTTGTTTAGTGGTCTACTTGACACCTTCAAAACTTTTAGCTGGAAAAAATGATTTATTGACGGTGATCAGTAGCAGAATCAAAGAACATTTTCCTCTGGCATAGTAAATGTATCTGATGGTAGTGCTGGTACTTACAGCAGGAAGCAAGGACTGCATATTCTGGTTAGAATCTGCTATTGTTGCCAAGTAAACCAGGTTTCTGTGCAAGATTTGTTGGTATCTACAGAATAAGGAGCAAAGCTTATTTGGAAAGGGTTAATAATACAGAAAATTCCAAACCTTTCTCTTTTTTTCTTTTTTGCTCTTTACAAATGATTAGTTCAATTACATTAGCCCACTTTTCCTCTGTCATAATAAATAGCAATAGTAATGACCTATATCTGTGCTGTCATGCTTTTCATCAAGGATCAGTGTTTTCAACACCTCTTTTACAAATGGGTAAGCTCAGGGGAAGGGAGAGGTAAAATACACTCTCCTTTGAAAACACTTCGAGTGAACTGTGAAGCTGGGACCTCAGCCTTTGAGTACTGACACCCGGTGAGCTGCTCTAACAATTAGCCACTTTTGCTTCCTCTGTTTAACAAGGATCCTAGTAGTAATGAAATTCCAGAACTCCAAAAACCAAAACCTGTTTGCCCTGCCAGCAAGCTGACAAGAACAAGATTTTTTTCAAGAGTGCTCTAACTGGAGTGTTTACTCAAGTAAGCACCACCAGAACCATTTACGCTTCTTTACAGTTCTTGATGAACTGGAAAAGCTCATAATAAAGAACAGCAGGGCATCCAAAAGCAAACTAACAGCTGTGCCACTGAGCGAAGTGAAGAGTCAAACTTTTGGAAACAGGGAGGGTTCCAAGAAAGCAAGAGAAAATGCTTTTTTAGCATCAGTTTTCTTCTGATAAGGGGAAAATGGGTGGGAAGTGGGAAAAGTGGCCAAAAAATGACTTCTTTAGCAAAGCTATCATTTTTAGACAATTTTTTTGAAAGCACAGCTTTCTGCGTTTGGCCCCATAACTTGACCTTTCATGAGGCACGCTGGCTCCTCTTCCTGACAGACTTAACCCACGCACTTTATAAAAGCATTTTGCTTTCAAGATTAGGAATAGTAAGCAGTGACACAAACTGATGTGTCTACATGCATATTGTTTTAGCCATAGATAACCGCACTGCCGATCCTTAACATTTAAATACTTTCTGATGAAAATGTGTTATTAACTTTGTACCTGATTCTACTTGTATTTAATGAATTTGCATAGATAGAACAAGTGGTCCATTAACCATAATTGTTTATAATTATTGTAATAAATGATCTCTTAGAAATATTGTAAATACTCAAATACTTTGGAAAAAAACCTCTGTTCCAAGAAAAATACATATTTCTTAATACAAGTGAATCTAAAAAAAAATAGTCCAAGTATTTTCTCAGTGATCAGTGAGATTACTATGTTCATAGTACTATTCTTGAGAAAAAGTACACCAAAAATTTCTAGCATACTCCAAAACTCATAATACTCACTGAGTACATTCTGCAGTTTTCCCCTTGCTCTGATAATCCATAATACATTGTATTAGGTGGTGATTTTCATCTAGCATCTGCATAAAAGAAATACGATCAAAACATGTTACTATAAGAATCGTTTTAAAGTCCTCTGTTTTTGTGATACTCCACATTCACCCTTCTTGGCAGGGGATGGTGTTTTGGGCAGTTTTGTTGCCTTGGGATATTACAAAGTACCTACACATGACTTTATGGAGACACAAGACTGTGCTTCTCAAATCATTCATCAACAGTTACCTTTAAAGGAGTTAGTTGAAATACCCAACACAGAAGAATTAATGGACTTACCATTTTTGCTCCTTAAATGTTGGATAGATTTTTATGCTAAAGAATGAAAACACTTTCTCTATGAAATTCCTCTGCCTCGTTCTAAATTATAACCCAACCCCTTCCAAAACTTCAGATTTTACTGACATGCCTACTTTCAAATAAGTAATATACCTTCAAACAATTTAAACCTACTAGTTTTCCTGCACAGGACTAGCGTGTGCAGACTACTGAACTTGATGAAGTATAAAATTTGCATTACTGGATCTGCTGAAACCACATTTAAGAGAATTACACCCCAACATGTCCTTTGGGGTAGTTCAGCTCTAATACAGGGAGGACTTAAAATGAAAACACAGAGTAATTATATACCAGTTAATTTATGTGTATCACTGGCTGCTAGCTTAGCTTCATTCAGTAAATTCTACTGACTGACTTGTTCCAAGAAAATTGGGGCTGCTGGACAAAATGACAACTGACCCTCATTTAATGAATAATTTAATGAACTTATAATACAATTAAAAGCTTCAAATATCCTTTGATGTGTTTTAAGATTTCAAATGTAATAGTTTGTCTCTTTCTGCCAGCTTTCTTGTGAATGTGGCAAGCTTTATGCGGGTGAATGAATGGAAAAATAACAACAGGATTCTGAAATTTAGATTTGTCTGGCAAAAACTCAGTACATAATACAATTTGTAGGTACCACTGCTACTAAGTGCTTGCAAGATTTGAGAAGAACTCACGAGAAAAGAACAACGTGTTTTCCTACGAGTTAAATGTGAATTAATCCATGTGGCTATGTGTTCTGATCAGAACAAATTCTTGACCCATTCAGATGCAAGGGGCTAGATTATAGGAAAACGAGAAGAGTCTTTTTGATGCAATCTAACTAGTCACTCCCTTAGAGAACTCAGCTTGTCCTGCTTCTTGCCTGTAATTTGCCGGTTGGTCTTAACTTTGCTGGACACCCTTGTCCATCCCAGGCTCTGACTGCTGGCGCTTGCAGTGATCCCCTGGGGCTCCGGTCAGCGGAGCAGAGGCGTTGCGGTGGCCTGCCACGGCGGGTCGGCAGGCTGCTGGCTCGAGTGCGGACGGGGAACGTCAGAACTGTGTCAGTCAAGAATCCATGTTCCTCCTGCATGCGTGCCTGTGCTCACATGGCAACCCGGGTGCAGCGTATAATTTTAAGAGAAAATACTCCTGCCTGATTCACAGCGCAGCGCTTTGCTTCATGCTCTCTACTCACTGTTGTACTGAATCTTCACCTGTGTCAGTGGAAATTCTGCATACAGAATTAGCAAAGAATACAAACCTGTCCCTTTCAGTTTCCACAACAGGTACAACTGACAACATTTTCACATTCGGTTAAGATACGTATTCAACAGCAAGAGTCCAAGCAATATTGCAGATATCTTCTTCACCAGAAAAGGGATACGCTCTGGCAATTAGCTGAAGAACATTTTGCTTACTGAAAAAGGAATCAGGAATAGCTCTTTTCCTAACTTCCTAATGAGGAAAAAAGAACCGAGTTCTGATCTCCATTACACAGAAGAAACTGAAGTTTACTGCCCTGCAAATGCTATTTGGTGAATTATTTTAAAGCACCACCATCACTGCTCTATTGCCAAAAACCCTAATTTCCTCCTTCTACTTTAGGAATAGCTGGTACTGGAACAAAAACAGCTTTGAAAGACTATCAAAAGTGACTTAATAAATAAAAATAAGCTGCTTATATATTACAAATACAAATAAGAATAATCTTGTTTTCCAATGAAAATGGTATGTGTTCTAAAAAGCTGACTTTAATGAGGATTTTTTGAGTTCCTAGCCCGGCATCTGCTCCTTCTCTCACTGCCCCATTTCTATACTTGACTATAAAGCCCATCCAGTTACTGTGCCTGCAAGTCTTTCCCTCAGCATCACTGCTTATCAAAAAGAAAATCACTGCCAACAGCCCAATGTTGAGGCACAGCCCTGAAGTAACACGCCAGCAAATGTACCCGAGATGGGAAATGTTTTTACACGTTATTGGTAAAGAAATAACAATTTGAATCTTCCATAAAATTTATGAATATGCAAAAAGAAAAGGCTTGAAAATCAAACCGAAGATACCTTGGCTACCCTTTGTCTATGGATACAGTCATGGTTTTAAGTACAAACTACCCGAATTAGGAAATTATGTCTTAACCCCGACCAATCTGGAGGGTTGAGAAAAGCATACCCACTGAGTCTGAAATATTTTAGTATTTAATCACTTCACAATACCACATGTGCTGCAAGAGCTATACAAAATGGGATTAGTTTCCAAATACTCTCCTGAGATTCAAGTCACCTCTTTAGTCTCCCGTGTAGCAGTTTGTTCTGCCTTAACCTCTGTTCCGTCACAGTCTTCCACTGAGGGTTTTTTCCCTAGAACTCATAAATTGGCACCAGATAATGGTTTGGCTGCAAACCCCACTGCTGATCGGTTACTTGGTGCATCAGCAATGGCACGTCTTACTTGGTCACTGTTTGCGAGTGGATCATGTAGAACATGGACACCTCGCTCCCACTGCGCCACGCGACTCCGCGTAAACAAAATACCTATGCGGTGGGGAACAGGCAAAAATTACAAAAATATGGTAGAAGGACAAATGAGAAATAGCGGTCAAAGTAAAACCACGCATGTTCTTTATTGACATTTCCAGCCTCGTCCTTACTGACCATTACCTTCTGCAGGAGGAAGGGGTGTCGGGCATGTGTGCACAGTCCCTGCTGGCA
>NW_010546402.1:0-840 GCF_000687285.1 Phaethon lepturus | reverse complement strand
GCCCCGTATGGCATCCCTGCCAAAGGAAACAATAACTTCCCAACTAGGGACCCTCCGCCGTGGCCTCCACACGAGACCCAGCTGGAGATCTCCTCTCCAGAGAAAATCTTTCAGAACCTTTGTTTGTCATTAAACACCAGCAAGCACATCACAAATAGTAATAGTACATGAAAAACACCAGTGATTGGTGCTCCCTCTATCTTCCGAGAGACTAAAATTCTGCATCCAAATACAAAAGAAAACCCGTGCAAATTCAGTATTTCATTGTCATTCGTTTTTTTAGGTTGGATTTTTGCAGGGCCAGAAGCTGACATGCCATCAGAAATTAATCACACGTTCGCAGGTTTTGTTGCAGTTTCCCAATGTATTATTGGCAGCTTTTTTCCCCTTTGCGCGCAGCAGACACCGTGCCATCCCAATTTTATTCCCCGATTCCTTCTCTCGCTCCCTCCTCGCAGCGATCTGGACACCTTCGCTTTGTTCCACCTCCTCCTCCTCCTCCTTCCCCCACCTCTCTCTCCAGCTGTCCATCTCTGCAGCCCTGGCAAATTCACGAGTTTTCCTGACCGCCCTAGAAATAAGCCTCCTTCCTCAGCCAGAGGAGCATGAACGGAATAAAGGTCTAAAATTGTCTGTATAAAAGCATGCTTTTTTACCTTCTGGATAGTTTGCTGGGTGACCTCCCCTTTGCCTCTTGGGCGAGCAGAAGCAAAGGCAACCGACATGGTGGGGCTTTTTTATGTGTCTATAATATATCGGTTCCAGGCTCTAATAATATTGTTATTATCTGGCCGCTCTTGCCGTGCACGGGCTCTCCGCAGTGCGCGGGGAGGGGAGCCG
>NW_010546401.1:0-23300 GCF_000687285.1 Phaethon lepturus | reverse complement strand
ACATTCTCTTTGTGTTCTAGTTTCGAGGAGCATTCCTCTGTTAAACGACGGTGTTCTAAGGACAAATTAATTAACTTCTGTGAGGTGTTCATCTACTACAGAGATTGAAAGAAGAATTCTCTTTTCTTACACAAAGCAAAGGTACTTCATGGGATAATCTGGCCTATGAAGTAAGGTGCAGTACAAATCAGAAGCAGGTCATTGCCCTCTTACAGAGTGATCCACAATATGCTAAAGTTCCTTCAGAAATTATAGCTGGAAAGGAACTGCCACAGTAAATATGAAGCTACTCTCTAGGGTAGAAGAACATGTATCCAAACCTTTTTAAGAAACCGTGCTTTGTTTTTTAAAGTAGTCATGAGTTACATCAAGATGTGGTTTACAAGAAAAATCTGCAGCTAGTTAGATATTTTTTAAATTGTAATGGAAAATAAAAGCATATTTCCAATGGCCAAAAAATGATCAGCAAAACAAGTAGTAATGAAAATTCAAGGAAATAATTAAAATGTATAAATAATGGATCTCAAAGATTAGCTAGGGAGTTAATATTTACATATGTAATTATATATTTCTTGTTTCCTGTACACAGCAGGAAACCAACAACAGCAAAAATGTTTCTGTTTAAAATTTCAGATGTCTTTTATCTAGTCAGGCCACTGATTCACAAGCTTGGTTTGTCTGCCTCTACCATTCACTGAATGTCCGTTTCTTTGTGTTTCTGCTGTTTTTCACCTGTCACACTGTTGTAAAATTGCAATCCAGTTAATTACCCACCTAGGGTCCTATTATTAATATCTAACTATTAAGGTGTTACTAGAGTGATAGGAAACCCACCACCCAAGTCGGCATGGGATCTAGCCTGGCTGTCCCCACAATGACCTACTAGTGCATGCTACAATACGAAGAGCATATGGAAGGATCTGGATCTCATGAGCTGTGTTTTCCGCATGTACTGCTTGCAGGTTGCTCTAATTCAAAGCACAGGTTGGTACCCAGGTGAAGGCTGCCTCCAGGTCAGGAAGTGGATGGGATACTGGCACATGGATTTGTTTAATGCACTCAGGCCCCGCGAGCCAGGGATCCCGGCCCAGCATGGTCCAGAGCATGGGAGACACACACATCTGAATGTGTGGTGGTGCATTAACAGTGTTTATGACGGGTGGATTTGCACTTCAGAACAGACCTATGGCTGTTTAAAAGGAGATTTAGACTAACCTCGTCCTGCCATAAATCCCGTTGCTTGGATGCTAGTGCTGCACAAAAAAATTGTGTGTGTGCGTGGAGGTTGTTTGTCAGCAGAACAGGACTTGTGCCAGGTTACCTTGTTCTCTGGGAGCTAGTAGCAAAACTACAAGCACTGCTACTGCTGTGCTGCCTGCAGACACCCTCTCCTTGTCCAGGCAGCTCTGGTGACACCAGGCGGGGCCGAGGCTGTGGGTACTGCAGCAGGGCTGTGTGCATGGTGCCAGCTCTCTCTCCGTGTCAGCGCTGGCTGACCCCTGGTGTGTTCGCGTTTTTTCAGCTATCACTGCGAGAAGGAGCATCTAACCACGCCCTTATTTAACCGAGGAGGACCATCATGTTCAAAAGCTTCTGTAAATACCGTAACAACTATTGCAGAAATACTTCAAGGCTGCAATAGAGCGATATAAAAGTATTATTTACCCATTTATTTTCCCAGAAGTTTTAAGTGAAAATGTTGTGTGGCTGCAGCAGTTTCTCAAATGACTCTTGACTTAGTAAATTACTGATGTTTGGCTAAAGGGATTTTAAAAAAACAATGGAGAATTTTAGATATTCTCTTGATTTTTTTTCTTAGTATTACAATCACTAACATAAATCTTCTGTTCAGACTGCCTATGCTTTCCCCTGGCTGCAGAAGGTTGCTTAGCAACCTGCTTGGTGTAGTCATGTGATAAAAGTACTAGGATGCCAAAAAAAGTTCACATTAAAATTATAAAAAAAAGAGGGGAGTTACTTTTCACTTACAGAGTATACTTTTCAAAATTACTGACTAGGTAAGAAGAAAACTAGATTTGAATAACCTGAAAATTTATTTTTACTTTGCTCAGATACTTCATATACAAATATTCACTGAACCCCAAATTCCAAGCAATTAGTTTTGAATTTTTTTACAGACAAGACCACTCCAGACTTCCAGTGTTCAGCAAAATACTCCACTGGTTGCAGTACAGTGCAATCCCTTTGATAACAGGATAAAATTGCATGTCTCTGCAAAGAGAATTAATGACATTATGACATTTACTGAACACCTGAAGTACTTAAACACATCAGAAAATATGTGACTTTGTAAAGGACTTCAATTTTTAAATGTCAAACTGTCTTTAAAGCAGAAAGATTTTTGAAAGTCTATTTGGATTCCTAGTACAAAACTTAGTACAGTCACTATCTTTTTTTTTTTAAACATTTTTTTTTCTTCAGAGAGTTAGTGCAACCTCTATCAGAGAAATTTTGAGCCAGGTTATTGCCTGTTCAGATGTAACCCCACAGAATTTCAGCCAGCAAGGGTATAATGAGGTAGGTTTTGGGTATAAGAAGGTAAGTTTTGGGATTCCAAGCTCACATCAGATGAAGGATTCTTGATGGTTTTTTTTCTTTCCACTATGTTAAATATTTAACTTTTTTCCCCCAGAAAGGTAAATTCATGTTTATGAGGAACTTGGTTAAAAATTCTCATGTAAATAATGATGTTTTAGTGTAGAGACAGAGAAAGGAAAACACATTAACATAAAAGGTCTGACTCAAATGTCCTTTGCTGAAAAACTTAAATCCTAATGGAAATTTTGAACAAGAGGATGATATTTATGTTTGAAGTGGTTCAAACATGTAGTTTCAGAAATCAAATTCATATTAAAGAATTGAAGAACTATTGTTTTCCTTTTTGTACTATATTTTTGCTAAGTAGAGCCACATTGTGACTTCTTCCTGTTTTGGGGAAATTCTTTCTCCATTTGGAGAAATCAACAAAATGAAGATGACTCTGATGGACATGTTGATTTGCTGTTACAGCTACGTGAACTTTTCAAATGGAAATTCATGTTGCTAGGCTGGTGCTTCCATTGCATTGTACAATTTCATTGTTAATTTAGAAATGTTATCTTATTCTCTACTGTTTCCTAACCCCAATCACTGAGCTGTTCACCAGTGCTTCTGGCTTGTGCTGATACCTGTTCTGTTGGAAGCAGACTGCAGTCATTGCCTTACTCTGCCTGGTGGGAATATTTTTCCTTTCCTTACCTTCATTACTCTCGGTTAGTCAGTCAGTTCCCTTTGTCCTTGGTTCTGCCACCCCTCTGTTGGAACAAGAACATGTTTTCCTGGCTGGTGAAAGGGTGTGAATTTCTGTCCTAACCAATGCCTTGCACCTGCCTCTACCATTCACTGAATGTCCGTTTCTTTGTGTTTCTGCTGTTTTTCACCTGTAGCCTCCTCCAAATTTCCACTTAGGTATGTATTTTCCAGATACATATAATCTCTTACTTAATGGCATATTACAGCATCACTATTTTCCCCTTGCACATGTCTGAAAATGCACATTTTTGTTTTTTAAAAATTTAACATCAAGAGCTCCTTTTGCAAAAAATCTAATCTCTGAAATCTGTGAGAGGCAACTCTGATAAACAGGAAGACAAAGTGAAAGCTGACAACCAGGTTTTATAAACATATGCGTTTGTTTGTTATTTGAGTCAAGGAGGACTGGTTACAAGACAGGAATAGCCCAGCAGCTTTATGAGATACTGTTTTCTTTCTGCTTTTCACAGTTGAGAACAACAGTCCACTTAGATGAACTGGAGTCAAGGTAATTGACAGAAAAAAATGTGGTAGAAAGACCCCTCTGAGTTGCTCTGCAGTATCAAATATGATGGTAACTGAAGATAGGAAATCCCCTGACTTTGTATTTCTTTCTCATACTTGAAATAGGCAAGGTATGACATGAATATTAAGATGATTATCTGTGATTTAGGAACACTGAGGAAAATATATATTATAAGCTTTATACCACCTGAGATTGAACCAATATATTTTGTTTAGTTAGCATAGTATTGATGAGTGGAGTAAAAATGGCATAAGATTATTAATTCACTAGTGGGTGAATTTTAGTGGTCTGCAGAACATGCAAAGCTTTTATTAAGATTTAGATAAGACTAAAGCTATAATGCGCATTGCTACCTATTAGTTCATCTTTACCCTTCACATAAACATTCAGGAGAACTGAATGAGTGTTTAAAAGAGTAGGACTTGTTTGTCGTCTCACAGTCCAGTTAAAGACGTACCTGTGAGGAAATTACGTGAGAGCAGACCCAGCTTTTGAATTTATGAAGTTAAAGAAAGCTTTTTCAGAACAATGTGGAATTTCATAACACTCCATTGAATGTATTGGAAGGGGCTGGAGGGGAGGAAGAGCATATACATCACTGACATACTTCATCACTTCACATACAGACATCACATTCAATTAAGTATAGACCTCTCTGTCAACAAACTTGACACGTACATCTAGGGAATGTCACCAATCCCCAAAATCAATATTCAAGTTATGATGGACTGACAGCTTACCAGCTGAATGAGCATCCCCTGTTTTTACCTATTCTTGCTTCAGAACAGTTCAAAGTCCTTGCAGCATGAAGAAACAAACTTAATTAACTAAGGTATATGGCTGAGTACAAATCAAGAGTCAACAATTCAAACAGCATTAAAAAAAAGCTTGGTTAATGAAATTCAGATCATCAAGAAACTAAGATATAATGATGCTAAGGAGTCTGAAAATATAAATTCTCAATATCCTAGGAAGCTAAAGTTTCATTTTTATATAATTTATCCAGATAAATACAACTTTCCATGTAGAATTAAATCACTATAGACCTAGGGAAGAGTTTACCAGTGCTGCCATGTTATCACCATTTTTCTTTTTCTAATATAGAAGAACATAAAGGTGTTACAACCATAGCAGAAAAGACCAATGGGGTAGCTAGTTTGAAAATTGCATCTTTGACAATGGCCAATATTATATGAATGAGATGAAGGTTAAACATGCTACCTCTGAAACACTGCTCTTTCTAAATGTAGCTCAATAGGTGTACAGTTATCTATAAAAGCAGAAGAATCTATAACTCATCATTTATAATGTTAATTCTGCCAATGTTTTAAACTGTTTTAGGGGATGGCAGTCTTATGCTCAGGATTCTTCACACTATGTGAGTAGTCTAATGGAAGGATATACGTAGTGGTCTTGTTTATGCTGAATAGAATAAACTGTTTTCTAAAAATTGAATATTGTTTGCAAAGTTAAACTTCAGAATGAGTTTATCCTGATGGAACCTTATTTTGCAACTTGGTCCTACTTCAAAATATACATCAGTAATAGCAATTATTTTGATCTGGCAAATCTGAAAATGCAATATTGAGTATTTCTGCTGTCATAGAGCTGATCCATTTAACAGGAGTTTTGGTATTTAAATACTGTTTCAAAGTGTTCATGGGAGATGCACGAAAGAGCACAAAAGCATCCTTATGTAGTAACACAAAAAGGTCTGATATGTGTTATTCATCATCTTTACACTACAAATGTCCCAGGTATAACACCTACTGCCTTAAAAATATTGCCTTGTAAAAGAGCTATTCACAAAATCACTGAATGGTTGAGGTTGGAAGAGACCTCTTGAGACCATTTAGTCTAAACCCCCTACTCAAGCTAGAGCAAGTTGCCCAGAAACATGTCCAGATGGCTTTTGAATATCTTCACAGATGGAGACTTCACAACTTCTCTGGGCAACCTGTTCCCATCTTTGACCACCGTCACAGTAAAAAAGTCTTTTATTGTGTTCAGATTTTCATATTTTTTAATTTGTGTTGTCAGTGGGCACTACTAAGAAGAGTCTGGCTCAGTCTTCTTCATTCCCTCCCATCAGATTTTTCTACATATTGATAAGATCTCCCTGCCTTGAGCCTTCTTTTCTCCAGGCTGAGCAGTCCCAACTCTCTCAGCCTTTCTTCATAGGAGAGATGCTCCAGTCCCTTAACCATCTTAGTGGCCCTTCATTGGACTCTCTCAGGTATGTCCATGTCTCTCATACTGGGGAGCCCAGCCCAGAACTGGACACAGCATTCCAGGTGTGGCCTCACCAGTGCTCAGTAGAGGAGAAGGATCACTTCCCTCGACTTGCTGGCAATACTCTGCCTAATGCAGCCCAGGAGGCAGTTGGCCTGCTTTACTGAGAGGGCACACTGCTGGCTCATGTTCAGTTTGTTGTCCACCAGGATCATCAGTTCCTTCTCAGCAAAGCTGCTTTCCAGCTGCTTGGTGGTTAGAAACCAGTATGTACTGGTACCCATGCCCCCACCTCCATGCCCCCTGTGCCTCTTGGGGTGGGGAAGGAGTCCAGGGTGAAGTTGAGCCTAGGAAAGGAGGGAGGAGAGGTGCTGTTTTAATGTTTGCCCTTTTTTTTCCCCACTGCCCATATCAGTAATTAAATATCTATTTTAATAGACAATAAGTTATTTTTCCTAAAGTCAAGTCTGTTTTGCCAGTGATGGTAATGGGAAGTAATCTCTCTATCTTTATCTTGAACCATGAACTTTCTCATTCCTCTTCTTTGTTTTTTTTTCTCCCCTGTGCTGCTGGGTGTGTGTCTGTGGGGACTGAGCAATAAAGGGGGTGTGGGGTGTTTGGCCACTAGCCAAGACTAACCCACCACAATCATCTGATTCCTCTCCATTTCATATCATCTGCAAACTTGCTGAGGGTACATTGTCCCATAGTCCAGGTCATTAATTCAGAGGTTGAACAGTATTGGTCCAAATATCAACCCCTGGAGTACACAGCTAGTGGTCTGCCTCTAACTGGACTTTGTGACACTGGTTAAAAGCCTCTGGGCTCAGCCGTTCAGCCAGTTTTTGATCACCCCACTGTGCACTCACATAACTTGTACTTCATCACCTTGTCTAAGAGAATGCTATGGAAGACAGTGTTAAAAGCCCTACAAAAGTAAAAGTAAATAACATCCACTACTCTCTTCTCATTCACCAAGTTAAGCACCTCATTGTAGAAGGCTAATGGGTTGGTCAAGCATGATTACCCCTTCGTAATTCTATGCAGACTACTCCTGATCACCTTGTCCTTCATGTGTTTGGAAATGCTTTTCGGGAGGATTATCATCATCACCTTCACAGGTACTGAAGTGAGGCTGATCAACCTGTAGTTCTCCAGTTCTTCCTTCTTGCCCTTCTTGAAGAAAGGAGTGACATTTGCACTCTTGCAGTCCTCCAGAACCTCTCCCAGTCGCCATAACTGTTCAAAGACAATCAAAAGTGACCCCACAAAGTCATCAGCCAGTTTCTTCAGCACTTACAGGTGCAACCTCTCAGACCTCATGAGCATATTTATGTACAGTTTGTTTAAGTGCTCCCTGACCTGTTCTCCTCCACCAAGTGTAGGTCTTCCTTGTACCAGACTTTCCCTCTGGTCTCAGAAGTCTGGGATTCCTGAAGGTCAGTCTTACCACTGGAGACTGAAGCAAAGGCAGCATTTAGTACCTTGGCCTTTTCCATTTTATTTGTCAGCAGTTCCCTTGCTCCCAGCAGCAGGCATGTGTTTTCACTTGACTCTCTTTTGCTGTTTATGTACTTGCAGAATCCCTTTCCTATTGTCCTTCATATCCCTTGCCAGATTCTACTCCAGGTCAACCTTGGCTTTTCTAACCTCATCCCCGCACAATGGGACAGCAACTCTACACTCCTTCTGGGCTACCTGCTTCTGCCTCCAATCTTTGCACACTTCCTTTTATGTCTGAATTCAAGTAGGACATCCTTGCTATCCATGCAGGCCTCCTGATGCCTTTGCTTGATTTTCTACTTGTTGGGATGAACCTTTCTTGAGGTTGAAAGACCATATATCTTGCAACCTTCTTACATCCAGGACCATATTCATTAGGATCCTTCCAAGCAAATAACTAAAGAGATTGAAGTCTCCTCTTGAAATACTTTTTTTCTTTTGTTATTTTAAATACTAGTGTTTCTAAATGCTCTTCAGAAGAAGGCTTTCAAAACTAAAATAAAATTTAGAAAATTGGTTTAAGTTTTGCCTAAAGATTTTCCAGAAAGGTTGGTTAGGAATATTGCTGGTATTTTGATCTAAACTTAATTTTGTCCTAATGTACTTCGTGGAGAAAGGTAAGACTTTATAAAACTGATACTGTTTCAGGAGACACATTCTTTGAGAGTAAACTAATGGTGTCTCCACAACAGTGATTGTAACTATTGGGTAAGTGAAAGCGGAATCCTTCAAAATTTTTTCACAGTCTTCTGCAGATAACATGCTACTTAAACATCTAACTTTTATAGACCTCTACCATATGTTCTATACATGAAGTAAGCATGATGCCAGGTTCAAGAGTTATTGGACTAAGTTCAGCCATCCAGACAGAATTTTGGACTGAGAAAGAAAGGTAATATTCAGAGATGGTAATATTTGATTTCTGATCAGACATCCACTTTAAAACCGATCAGAAGCAAGAAAAGCCTTATTGGGTATACAAAAGTGAAAAATACCCACGTACAATAAAGCAAAATGAAGTGACACTTTCTTGATATACTGGCATGTGGTTATCAAGATCTATTTCAAATACTGTTTTTCAATAATATGGCATGTAGAACAGTTTATTTTCTTTTGTATTTTAGTCATTGTAATTTCTTGTAACTGTTTGCCATAAACTGGCTAATCTTTATTTTTCACCTTTCTTCATGTACTAAGTAGAATTTTGCTGTTGCTTATTGCTACACTGTTGAACTGAGGCTGCGGCTTCTTTCATTAATGCATCGCATTGCCTTTGTTGTTTACATGGACTCATAATGGAGATCCAAATGTCTATATGTATATATAAGAATACATATCTAAAATACGTATTCATTTTCTAATGCATATTTTAATGAGAAAATAGCACAAAGAAACATCTGCTTTCCATAAGTGTTAGTATTATTCCACCCTTAAATAAACTGACATTTGTTACGTTTGTCACCTGGAGAGGAATAAAACCTATATCTGATTATCTCCAGGAAAGTCTTTAAAAGAAAACATTTTTCTTGTACTGTTCTAGTATCCTGCTAATTTAGCAGCCAGAAGGAGTTTTATGGTCTGAAAAGATGCAAGCATATTTACTAGAGAGACTTCAGGAACACAAATTTGCTAACATTTTGTACTCACTTAAGCTTAGAAGGAACGAAATGTACTCTAACAAATAAAGCTTTGAAAATGTTCACTGAACACAACTCCTTTAAATTTTCAATAAGGCTGCTGCTCCAATATAATATTCAAACAAATAAAATAAGTCAGATTCACTGAGTGCTATTTTAAATTGAGAGCAAAGAGGGGAATTTTTTTTTCTTATTGTGAAGTTAAAGACAGGTGTACAAAATAACTTTTCAAGGTCAAACAGCAAGTGAATTGCAGAACTGGGCATAGAGTCCAGATTTCCTGCTATGCGGTCTTGTATATCATCTAATAAATCACGGTAAACCTTTTCCCAAAGCTGAGCTCATTAGTTTGGAATTATTAGTGCTGTACCTTTTACTAATAAAATCAGCCTGTGAAGGTTGACATTGCGATGGAATTTTGTTTCAGACCACTTGATCAGGATGAAAAATCAGATGAAGTCTTCTTTAAACAACTTGGAAGTCTCTGGCTCTTATGGGGAGGCTGTGCTTTCCCTGGTGTCTTCTGGAAGGGCAAAACAGCAAAACATAAGGAAGCCGGGAGATTTCTGGAGGATGTCAGGGATGACTTCTCAACATGGGTACTGGATAGACTGAGGAGTGATGCACAGGTGGATCTGTTATTCACAGAAAGGGAAGTACTGATCGGGGATAGAATAAATAATGGTAGCACTGGCTACAGTGACCGTGAAATAGTGGAGTTAAAGATTCTGAGGTGAATGAAGAAAAGAATTAACAGAGGACTGACCCTGAAATTTAGGAGATCAGCTTTCAGATTACTCATGGAACTTCCCTTCCCCTTCCGCTAGAACTGGCTTCACACCATGAGTGGAGGTAGTTGGAATTACATGTTAGGAGTAAGGCTGGAATACTGATACCTGAGACTAGCAAACCAGGGAATCTGAGGCTGAATATGATCCTTTCCAGACAGTTGTTTTTCAACATCTGTTTCCTCTGGTACTGTGTTTAGCTTAATCTCATTTGATGGTTTCATCTGATGAAATGTAGATTGTCTATATTTGATTTAGTTTTTGAGATTCTGTTTATACTGGAGACTTCTATAGACAATCTAAAGCACAGTTCATTTGACAGACCAGATACTTTATGCCTTAAATGTGCCTATTCGCATAATTGACTGAAGGAAGGCTAATATAATAAGCTTAGAATGCAGATATCTAATATTAAGTGAGATAAATCCCATCATTATAACATAAAATTAAGCCGGGCTTGAGAATTTTTTTTAAAATCTCTGAATGGTACTGTTTTTACACGTAATGATTAGATCCTCAAACATTCTTCTAATAAATACTCTGTTTTAACTTTGATGATAGTTTATAGGAAACCAAACTCCCAGTACCTTCTGAGGCCAGTCCTTTGTAACAGTGCATACTGTGCCTAGTATTTCTTTGCTGCAATCCCATCTCAGTCTTGCTTTATAAGGACCATGTTCCTTCTCATACCAAAGCATCCTTATAGGAAGTGGTAACACATAATTTCCTACGATACAGATGGAAGGAAGCGGTGAGCTAGGAAAATAATGTGAACCCTATCGTGGGGTAAGGGAGAGTTATCAAATCCAAATTATTCTTGCCTAAACCCAAAAGTAGAAGCAAATCGCATCATACATACATCAGATATGTCTGGTTTTCTGCTCTGTCTCCATTTATAGCTTGCAGAAACAAGCTACAGGCTGTTGAGGAGAAATGCATAGAACTCATGTGGATTGTGTGATCATTGTTTCTTAACTTTTTTTAACTGGAACCTTCTTCTAGACTTTGAAAACACTTGTGTGGAGGCAAAACAACCTTCTTCTTCCATGTGGACCCAGATGAAGACTTACATAATCAAAGACAGGAATGGCTTTTCTCTATCTCATAGTTGCCAATTTTTATAACAGCAGTGGTTGTATGGAAGTCTTGACACAAAAAAAAATCCATTCATTAACATTCAGAATACACCTGCACACTGCTTGAGTTAATTTTTGTTTCTTTAATGCTGCACCTGTACATACACTACTTTCTTTTTCATCACTGGCTTTTTGGCATAATAGGAAAGCAGTGGAAATGTTACCTTTGTCATAGAAAATGAGTGGACACTGTACATTTTGTCAAAGCCAAAAAATACTGGCCCTGTGGTAGGAGACAAGAAAAAAAGAAGGACAACATGATGAAACGGTAGGTTCCAACTCATTGGAGCTCACTGTGTTACGTGCTTGAAAGGTTTTAGGAATACTAAAAAAATTAAACATAACCATGTTTGGGAAAATCAGAATAGGAACAGCTGATGTCCTTATCACCTCTCATTTAAATCCCCAGAGGTAGTACTGTTTAGTTCTTTGCCAATAATTTGTTTATTTCCAGGCATTTTTTTATTTGTCATTTTTTTACCCCCAAATGTAAATGTAAAGAAATATCACTAATGGGTGGTGAATGGGTCCCACAGCAATGAGTTTTCTGTCCTTGCTCTTTCATCATGTTTTGTTTAACTAGAGAAGCCTAAATTCATCTTCCTGCTGTGAACAAATGTTTCTGCTCATAATGCTTGAATTTTGGCAGTGGTCTTATGAAACA
The DNA here is from genome assembly GCF_000687285.1 of Phaethon lepturus. NCBI lineage: Eukaryota > Metazoa > Chordata > Aves > Phaethontiformes > Phaethontidae > Phaethon > Phaethon lepturus. Next base: position 11,502 of record NW_010546401.1, on the reverse strand, counting down.
GGAGACTGAGGTCAAATGCAGAAATGATGCAAGAGGCTCTTAGGCTCTCTTTAATGGTCTGGTTTAAAAGCAGTAACCTCTTATATCCTTTGCCAGTTCTTAAGCATGGAAGTTAGAACAAATAGCACTCCCTTGAATTTGAGTTCAATTTCTGCAAATGTCTCATTTACATGCAGATTTAGCCATGAAGGTTACTGCAACATTTGCTATATTTTGCACCTCTTCTGAACTGTGACTTCACTATTTAAATGGGATGCCAAAAAATTTCTTCCTTCATCTAAATGAAATCAGTAGCTTCACTAAAAAGTGAGAGCATGTAGCGGTATACAGAGAAAGAGACAGGATGTAAGATCATGTTACTGTAAAAATCCTGGAAGTAGCTGATGCACTTGAGTCATATCTGGTAATAAACTATGCATAGGCTGCACAAAAGTTAATAGAATATGTGAGTAATATATAGAGAAATGAGTGATATGTGTATGGGAGAAAGGTTTAAAGGGAGTCTGACTCATTCAGAAGCAATCATAAAACTCTTCATGGCAGCACCACCAAAGGTACAAGATCATACAGTTTATTTAATACAACATTAAATTAAAACCCCAACTTGAGAAGGATGTGGCAGTTCTAATGCATTAAGCAAATAGGCTTTTTTTCCCAAGAAATAAAAAAGTGAGGATCCACTTGAGTCACAAATAACTTTATATTTGGTTTACTGGTCTCAGACAATAACTTGACAGATCTGAGGACAGCAACTGATCAAGACGCTCAGCTATATGCGGTGCTGGAAGCTTACATTTGTCAGGTAAGTACATTCTTCAGTTGCAAAGACCTGCAGTATCTGCCAAGAAAGAAGGCTACAGGCAAGGTGCCTGCCCAGGTTGTGGGTTGTAGTTACAGTAATAGATTGTAGTGAGGGTGTCTCTATTACATAGTGGTGGTACTGGTTTAGTGGTGCAACCTCACTGCTGAAAGCAGTCCCAGAGTGAGGATTTCACTATGTAATCACATGAAATTATGTAATCTAACAGGGATTTTTTTAGATTTGAGGAATCCATGACTAAGACTTCTGGCTATTCTAACTCCATTAGAAGCTATTAGGTAGGAACCAGTGTTGACGTTGTTGGTGAAAGCAACATGAGGAACACTGCTTAACTGGGATAAACAGAATTAAAAGATAAAACAGTGGTTGTGCAGGGGCAGGGTTAGGCTATTTATGTCCCGAATGAATGTTCAGGATGAAGTATGGGTTCACCAGGTTGAAAGAATTTTAATTGTAAACTGACAAGCTTTGTCTGTTTTATAGCTTGAGAAAGAAGATGTGACATTTGCAGGTTTTGCTTTTTACTTTTTTTTTCATAGAATTTGCTGTCTTGCCTATAGGAAATATATACCCTTAAAATTATTTCCTTTCCCCTTCCAAACAATTTGTGACATGACCAAAATAAGGCAGTTGATTAGTATCATGCCTTTACAATGCACTTTTGCTAGCAGTGATTTTGGGGTGATTCAGCTTGCACTGGATAGCAACTATGAACAGGTGCCTAAGCTAGCTGGGAAGAAGGCTTCTGTGTGTATGTAGGAGGCTGATCTTACAAGGCTGTTTTTAATGTGAAAGCAGTCAAGGATATTCTGCCTGTGGCAAGGTCATGCAATGGCATCGAATTTCTTTTCTGTGATAAGGGAAGACATTTATTGAGCATTAGAACAAGTGGATGAAGAGTACGGAGATAGTTTGACAGACACTTTCAGGCATATTTAGATTTCATGCCTGCAAAGATTTGCAATAGCTGGATGATACATCTAGACAGTATCCATACAGAAACTAATTCACTTACAGTCAACAGTGACCAGGTCCCCAGTGTCAAAATATCAGACAAGAATTCTTGGATCCTTGCATGTATTTTAAGTTTAGAGGTTATTTAAAAGAATATAGGATGGAAGCTGGCTTATAAAAGGACAAAAATCCTCACAAAAATTGAAATAAACCAGAGGAAGCAGAAGTTTAGGAAATATACATATTAGGGAAAGGTAGAGAAATGTGGTTAGGAGAGAGGCAGTTTCCTTTATGTAATACATTGAAGGAAGGTCAGTATATTATACATAGAATGGTAATAGGTCATGGCATAAGCTCATAAGAATGAACTTGACTTAGGCGGAGTACAGGCTTGTCAAGCACTGTTTATTTTGGAAACCAATGTTATATTGGTTTTATAAAAGTGAACTATGAATATTTCTTTTGCTGTGCAGAGGCTTGTCCTGTGGTATCAGCAGTCTTTTTGACACTACAGAATCCCGACAAATACCCTTTATCTCTACAGGATGCATTAGGAGAGTAGATTTGAAGAAAGGGAAGTAGGGATGCCATGACTTTTCTCATGCCTCTGTTGTCATGATCACATTGTAAATCTACTGACTATGAGATTACTAAGTGAACTTTCAATAGTACTTTCTCCTTCTTAAGGCAGAGTAGGAATTTGGTCACCATTTGCTCGTGTTCCTGTTCTGTTGGCTGTGACGTATTAAAGGCACTAATACAGAAATGAAACTGGTTTTGTCAGATATTTTTACAGGTGTATTTGTGGAGTTGTTTGGTTGCTGTCTACAGCTGAAGTACAGCAGAGGCATTGCTCCTCATTATAACTAGTGATAGTCTGAATTGGGTCAGTCTGAATGCTGCAGGGCTACATGGGCTACTGAGCAGAGTAAAATAATCCTAAATCTGGTTGAGGAGGATAGAAAAAATGGGTTATGTATTTCTTTACTTATAGGCTGCAAGTGTGTATACAGGCCTAAATAAAAGCAATGAACTCCTAGTAAAGTCTTTTTACGGCGACATTCTATGTAGCCTGTGATATCTCACTGTGCATCTGGATTACCTTTATCTCACTATTTTGAAATTTGGTTAGAAATAAGAAAAGGAAGACAAAAGCAAATTTGGTGGAACATTTGAGACTGGATTCATAAAGTGGTCTAATTGCAATGATGCTGTTTCAGATAAAATCTCAAAAATTAAACACTTTGAGCATCCTACAGAATGCATGAATAGAGAGGTAACTGCTGAAGATTGGGATCAAACCAGGCAGTCTTCATAAGACAGAACAAAAAAGCTAAGTAGCTTGTCTAATGGTGGCCAATAGAAAATATTGAGAATACAGCTCGATCTTGTCTTCTCGAAAGTTTAGACATTTTGTAGAGTCAGGATTGACTCTATGTTCTTTCCTCACCAAGCAAGCAAACAAGATTCCAAAACCCAAGTAGGAAATAATTCTTTTGAGTTTATTGCTAATGATTGGCTTCTGGCAGGAAATGGGAGTAGGTTTCTAGAATCTGTTTGTGCATTTCAAAATACATCCTTTGTAGTTTACTTGACTTTATCTTCCAAGAAACTGCTCTAGACATTTAGTTACACTTCTTCTCAGTCTATTCTCTAAATTAATTCCAAATCCTTTGATGTGGAATAGAAGGGATTAAGATTGTTTTTTAATTCCTTTCCAGAAACAGCCTATTGCTTTGTTGCTAAGGCATATAAGTGGGATTTAGGATTTGATCTTCCTTGTGAAAGCAATGGGAGCTGGGTCTCCCACAACATGTATGATTCTACAAAGCATAGGACTATGGAAGAAGGGACATAGACCATGCTGCCAGGATGCTTTCAGAGCAAATAACAGTTTCTATCACTTTTTAGGAATTTCTTTTCAAGATATCCTGAACTGGTAGGCATGCTTTGGGAGACTTTGCTAGGCTACTCTCCTCAGGATTTGGCTCGAGGATTGTTTAATTTCAGGATGCTGGTGTTTTGTTCTATCAATAATGAAATGGTTCTACATATATATGCAGAACAGCTTCAAGAAACAAGTTGAGCAGTACGTGCTGTTAAGCTGCAGATGGGCTAGAGATCAGTTAGTGAGGAATGGATCATGATTCTATCTGAAATCTTTTGCCATAATTGCATATTATTTTGGTCATAATTGCTATTATTTTTCTGACTATCAGAGAAAATATTGCCCACTAGTTTGTCTTCTGCAATTCTTTTTTTATCAGGATCTCTCCATTTTGGGGAGTTTCTCCCCTTTGTCAACCTTAATGTTAGTTCAGGTAAACACAGCTAAAGTAAATTGTTTTGTTATTGTTCCTTAATGTTTATCCAATAATAATGAAATGCTGAATCCAGAAAGATGTTGGCTTTCCTAACATTGAATACAAATGGTCAAGTCGTCTTTGTTACTATTGAGCCTGCTGCAAATGTTACCCAACGGCTGGAGTTGGTCCTCTGAATCTAGCCTTTAAAGATTGTGAGCTCCCCTTAAAGGATATTGTATACCATTAAGAAAGTATTTCAGATTTTTTTGTTACTGTTAGTCTTGGAAGACTCTGACAGGCATAAAATTGCTGGCTGTAGCAAATATTATGTATTTGGATAATTAATTTAGCTTGACTAATTAACAGTCTTCAGAATATATTGCTAAAGCAAAGGGGATCTAAATGTCACACACTCACACTCCATAATAAGGAGAAAGTGAGGAAGTGTGTTATCACAGTCAAGCTGTTTCTTGGCCTTACTTCAGGAAATACAACTTAGATTAAGTTTCTTTTGGTTAAAAGGCAGCATTTTTAACATTGTTTCTCAGACAAAGAAAAGGTTAGGTAAGGAGGAGGGTACATCATTGACAGAGATTTCAGCAGGGGCTGGGTCTGATCCTGGGCTCAGTAAGGCAACTACAACATTATTGGCTAGGAAAAGTGGGATGACTTTTCGAGGCTAAGAGGTCTACCTTTTCTAAGATTTGAATCTTGAAGAACCTTCATCAATCTGAGCTTTAAAAGCCATTTGTTCTTCTATGTAACAACAACTACAAACATTTCACTATGTTTCACTTATCTGTACTTTACTTATCTGTAATAGAAACAGAGAAATGTGCCACATCCCTTCAAATGGTGGTGGGGTGGGGAGATGGGCGGACAGGTGGTGAGATGGACAAACCAACCTACCAGAGTGGATTTTCCATTGGGAGATATTTTCAGTAAGGTATGCATTACTGCAGTTTTCCCATGTAAAGCCACTTTATTTTTCTTACTTTTTTATTTTCAAATGTTGATTTGTGGTCTCTTATAATGCAAGAATATTAGGAATCTGTAGGGGAGTGAGAACTCTTTCTTTTATAATTGTATCTCTAGCAAAGTCTGTTTATCTCCAATGTAGGATTCTAATCACTACCATACCTTAATTAATCTTTGAATACTTACAATATTGGCAGGTCCAAGACTGCAATGGATTTATTATGTAAATATGCTGGCTTCTTCTCAGAAGCCTGTAAATTAAAAAGCAGTAGGTCAGATTCCAAACAGGAAGGTACCAAGAGTAATCTGCCATCAAGATTGATCAAAATTGTAATATAATATCTGAAATGCCTTATTCCATGTTAATATATTCTGATTTCTTAAAAGAATGTGAGTTTTAACTGAGTGTAATTGTTTACCTTCAGGTGGATTAAGCTATCTAGCAAATGGAACTTTGATGCTGTTTACAGTATTCTTATTAGACTGTAGCAGAAAAAGATGCTAAAAGACTTTTCATAAGCTAAAAAACCCTTAACAATTTTATCAAATTTTAAGAGAACATGCATCAGAAGTTTTTCAGCTCTTTCGGATCCCATTATTTGGGCTTTCCACCACAAATGCAGTAATTAAAGCCCTGTATCATTCTATCTTCAATATATAACAATTGAACCACGAAAACTTCAGAATCTTGAATGAACTGTTATCATTGAAGGCATGACACTATTAGTAGTAATTATAGGTCTTTAATATTCTATGTGTCAGAGTAGGTTCAGCACAGTTAGTAACTGTGTGGTACTGAAAAACAAGAATTTACACTTCCTTGGTAATTTTTTCTCCTTTCTAATGCTCACATGACACTGTCAACGTACACTGTCTGAAGCTAAGCAGCAGCTAACTGCTCCAGTAGCTGGGCTCTTCCATGATTATCCATTGCAATGACTGTCCTCAAAACCACTGGTAGGATCCAGCACGTAGCACCCCTGAATTGCTTGTAGGCATTGGTATCATCCACTGCTAAGGTTTTTCCAACAGTGCCACAGAAAAATCTGAGGTTTTTTTTAAATATTTGTGCTTGTTCTGCAACATTCATACAAGAGTTAAAAATGCAAATGACATGCAATTAATGTGTTTAAATGAAAACATAAAGCAGAAGTCATGTCTATGGTACTTCAGACAAATGCTGTGTAAGTTATTCTAGGTTTGTATGTTTCCCTCTGTCTTTTTTTACTTTGCAACATGATAAATTAAATCCCTAAGTGGTGTATAGGGCATGGAATTTATTTACTGGGTGTTATGCAGCATAGCTACTATTAATTACCATCCTCAGTAAATCTGACTAATGCTATTTGTTCTCTGACTCAAGTTCTACTTAATAGTTTGTTTTATAGAAGTTTAAAATATCAGGTCCTAAATTAGTTTAAATTGACGAATATAACTTTCATGGTTGAACTATTTTTTGAAACCCTTCAAACCATATGACTCTCTTTTTTTTAAAAAAAGGCCAATATATAACTAGGATTTGCAGCCACTCTGCAGAAACATGTAGTCTGCTATCATTTAGTTGCAATATGAACAGCAGACGGAAATGATGCATGCTGACAACATAGTCTTGCAATTACCCTGAATTTATATCAAAATTAATTTCTAAATTTGTTATATGTAGAAGTGGCAAATGGAAGGCATTGGAACTTATAGGTTTAGATTAATAATGCTTTACTATCTCTTTTCATCTGTCTTCTACAAGAAAATCACCTCCTCAATGTCAACATACTGCTTTCCTTGCTTTGAAAAGCTATTTCAGACCAACAGTTGTACATGTTACAGAAGATAAAACATTCCACACAGTAGCAACTGACTGGACTTGGGAAATTTTAACCTTTGCTGAGATGGCAGTTAAATTTCCCTAAAGAGTAAGGAACGTTCTTGTCCATGAGAAGGGACTTCCTGAGGATCTGGTTGAGGTTTGAGTTTGAACACTTTAACAAGGCTTGTATGTCACTGCCTGTTCAAGGGAGGTTACCTTTTCCTCTGCTTCTTGCTACAAAGGGTTCACATACACAGCCTGATAGATTTTAGGTTAACAATTTTTTAATGATTTCTGAGCAGGATCCAACTAAAAGTCACAAAAATAATCTCAAATTCACCTATACACATATAAAATATTTCAATGATCCTTTGAAGAAAAAATAAACAACGAACCTAACACCTTTTGAAAATGCAGTTTCCTTCCTGGATTCCTGTCTTTTCCTCGCAATTTCCTTCTCTCTAACCCATGACTGCTTTCTCCATTTTTTGTGTCCTTCAGCCTCAGGCAGCTGGGAAAGTCCTTTTAATGCTCTCTATGACAGTTTCTTATTTCTACTAATCCCAGGCTGCTTCTTGGCTTGTCTAATAACTCTTCTCATCATACATCTCTGTTACTTCAGTTCTTCTTTATTGATTCCAGGATGTTGCTTTCGTTATACTCTTTCTGGTATGGCTTCTTCAGTGAAGAACTAGCCTGTGTCTCCTGCATGATGCTTTTTTTGGCACAGCTCTGCTAAGTCTTGACACACACTGGCTCCAGAGTCTCTCTATTCAGTGGTAGGTAGGAATGATGACTGGAGGAAGAATAGTTATTGAATGAGAACAAAAAGCTACTTCTTACTGTCACACAGTTTTGAGAAATTGGTTAAGATATTCATTTACTGGGACAGTAGTAGTCTTGAGCAGATCAGAACTATTGGCAGCATGAAAGAATGACTGTCTGGAAGGAGTGATCGGGGATAGAAAATGGAACAGACAGGATTGTAATACTGTAAAATGAATTTGTTAAAACAGGTAATAGTCTTCCTGAGAGGGCATCTGTGCCCAGAACAATAAACTGTGGACACAGGGACATTGAAGCACATCAAAGGAAAAATGGCATTGGATTTACTGTTATTAATTCCACCCAGCAGGTGTCATCTCCCTTTATTTGTACAGAGTTACAGAGCAAATAAAGTTTTCTGCTTCTTTAGGCCTCAAATCAGCAAAACACTTGAGCATATCCTTAGGTCCAAAAGAATTCCAGTTGTACACAATGGGACTTAGGTATGTAATTCAAGTTAAAGATATAGTTAAGTGTTTCCAGAATAAACATGGAAGTTCTTTTCATTTCAGTTCAGTGCATTCAAGGTAATTTATTTCTGTTCCTTTTTATGTTCCCAGATCCATTTTAATATCGCTACTTCTTTGCTTCATTATTTCAGAGCTGCCAACTGTCCCAAACCAGCCAGGACCATCCATATTAAAAAACAAACAAAAACCAAAAAACAACAAACCTAACAATTTTCTCAGGGAATGGAGTTTTCTGTGATCCTTTAGGCCTGTCTGTCTGCAAAAGGCAGCTTCCCCTTTTTCTGTATTCTGGTTGGTTCCTCTAGTTGGAGGAACCCACACTTTGCAGCTACTTTATAAACACACACGATTTTGTGTAAGAAAAATATAACTGGCCAATGGAAACAATAGCCTTCTCAGGAACAACATAAAACACTTAGACTTCCACCTAATCTAGTTAGGAAACTGCTCACTCTGGAGACATAAGTTGTGTTTGGCCACATCTACAGTTTCAATTGTCTTGAAAAACCTCATCTGTGTTTTCCTGTGAAGTCATATTGGTTCTAGATTCATTACAAAAACCCGTTGTTCTTTCTCTTAAGCTAAGAGACCTTTCCTCTGTTTTTGCTGTTATTGTAGCTTCTGGATTTCTTTTTTCTTTGTAATTCGAAATTAAATTAATATCATGGATTAGAAATAAATATTGTGCAAGCATGTGATAGGGCTTCTGCTGTTGCTTGGGATATGTTTTTCTTCCTTGCTACTCCTAGAATTTTTGTTTGCTTTTCCCAATCACTGTATTTGGACCTTCCGCTGAATGTTACAGAAATGGCAGTCTTGGCAGGATGTATTGCAAGGATTTAAAAGACTGGATGTCCATGATCTTACCTGATCTCTTTCAGTGGAATTATTAATTGTGATTTTTGGTTTTATACTATGTCTTAATGTTGTTAAAAGTTGCTGGGAACTGTCCTGTAACTAAACTTCTTCATGATTATCAAGGACTAGACCAAGTCATGGCAACTCCTTCCAATCCTATGGTCCTAATTCTGATATCTTCCAACATCTATTTGAGTTAGAAATGTCAGTTTATTTCTTTCAGTTTGCTGAAAGCTGGGGGAGTTAAAGTTGTTTCATATTTGGCAGACTCCCACACCGTTCATTCATAAAAAGCTTAAATTTTGGTAGGGAAAAGTTTCTCTACAAATAGCAGGAGCAATTGTTGCCTTTTGATGCATATAGATTTTTTTTTTTAAGTATTCTTTCTTGTCATTTACTGAGATTTGTATATGCTTTAAATAAATCTTACCGTAGTCCACTTCATCACATAATTAAACAAATTTCCCCAAGGTAAAATTCAATTTCAGTACAGTATGTGAAGATTAAAATACTGTTAATGCTCATTTATAAACTGGTACATTATTTCAGGGAGGTAGTGTTTAGACAAAAAGGATATCCCAATTTTCCAGGAAAACTATTAAAATTAACACTTGAATAATATCCATAGTAGAATTATTTTATCTGTCCTTAAGAATTTTATAAACATGTTAATATTGTCTAAAAATAATCTTCTGTAAATATCAAAAAATACTTTATAAATAAAGACAAATTGCTATAAGATTTACATTTTTCTTCAAATCCAAATACGATTTATTCTTTTGCTAAAATATTAACTAAAAAATAAAAAGCAAATCTGGCCATGTAACTACCTAAAGGAAATAGATATATTAGAGGACTTTTAATGTGTTTTTGTTCTTCTGGTTCAAGTGAAGAATCATCTGCCAGATTTTTCTTAGAAATTGTCAGAAAAACAATTCCCACTGCCATTCTGGCAGAGCATAAAACCAATCTATGTTTCAGCAATAGCAAGAGGTGAATTACTTAAACAGAAGTTAAAACTTGGTTTGCTGGATTAGAAATTCTTCCATCATCTCAGATGAAGAGCAAATAAATATTAACCAGCAACTAGCAGAGAATGTGTCTCATTTTAGAAGGCTTATGTTAAATAAATACTTTGAAAACTCAGGCTTTAGCGCAAGCATTTGGTCTTATCAATGGGACACAATCACAAATGCATTGCAGTGGCCGTTCATGTTTTAAAACCACCTTTGAAACTTTTGATGAGAAAACAAGTTATAAAATGTAATTAGGTGTTTTCAAGCATTTTGAAAGGATAGGTGCCTTAAAAGTGACCAGACAAAAAAGTTGTCATTAATGACCAAGATCCAGGAGGGATCACAGGGAGGACACAAGTGTTATGGAGACAGTCTTTGTAAACGGAGAGGGGACATAACCATCCTTTCACGAAAACATCAGCAGTGAGATATTTTCTGATAAATGAGAGAGCTGTTGTGGGTGCAGACTTAGTCCTTTGGTGGACACCAAATAAAATAATTGTGAGGAACAGTAATAAAGGAAGAACCATTCAAGGACATTATCTGGAGCAGGTTTACCCTAAGATGATCCTGCGAGATCTGAATGGAGTGTAATGAAGATTGGCCTTGCAGGTGGTGAAGTAAGAACAAATGAACCGATTTGTCCGTAAGGACTTAGCTGAATGACAGAGCTACTGGAAAACTATCTGACCATAAAGAATAGCTCAACAATCCTCCCTCACAAAATAGAATTACATGATTAATTTACTAAGCCCAGAAAACAAAGAGATATTTAAAAATTAATGGATACTATTTCATAAATCAAATTGAATCTATTACGTTTTTTAGGAGCACTTGGGAAAAAGAGGCATATGATGGCTGGATATGGAGTTACTCTGATAGTACGAGGGATGGTGGAGGCATGCATTTACAAACTCTCTAAATAGCAAAACTGTGAATCATTTTTTAATTTTTCTGTTTTTATAATAACTGCAATAGTTGGGATTTGATTTCTTTTATTACATTTGCAATACACAATCTGTACTACATGTTCATTTGTGGTTTTAGTAAAGGGACTAGCAAATTCATTAACTGCATTTTTTTCATACTTGATTAATTGCAGCCTAAATACCATATTAATTCCGAAATATGATTTCTTCATTCCCTCTTTTTCTGCTATTCCTTTAATTGGAACAATTCTTTTTATAAGACATGGACCAGAATTAAATAATCATAGAATCATAGAATCATTTAGGTTGGAAAAGACCTTTAAGATCTTCGCGTCAAACCATTACCCTAGCTCCGCTAAGTCCACCACTAAACCATGTCTCTATCTCCACATCTACGTGTCTTTTACATACCTCCAGGGATGGTGACTCCACCACTTCCCTGGACAGCCTGTTCCAATGCTTGACAACCCTTCGGGGGAAGAAATGTTTCCTAAAATCCAATCTAAACCTCCCCCGGTTCAACTTGAAACCACTTCCTCTTG
>NW_010546400.1:7627-12667 GCF_000687285.1 Phaethon lepturus | reverse complement strand
ACCCACGCAGCGCCCATCCCCTCGCCCCACGGCCACTTCCAGCGCCCCGACGGTGCGTGCCACCCCGCTCCCCGGTGCTCCCTTTTGGCAACGGTCGGTCTCATCCGAAAGAGTCACTCGCGTCCCTTCTCCGCCCCACGCTCGTAAGCAAAGCGTTACGTCCCCGCGCGCACACGCAGGACAGCCGCAGGGCCGGTAGCCCTGGCCCCAGGCAAGCACGGGCAACGCTGTGCAAGCCCTGCTCGAGCGTCTTCATCCTGACGTGCCACAACCATCTTGGGCTCCGGTCTCTCTTCTTGCGGTGCTAAATCAGGCAGTGGCCTCGGGTGAAGGCGCTCGGAGGGGGATGAAAAGTCGGGACTAACCCCTTGTGCCTGAGCTGCGCCTGGGCTTCACGCGGGGCTCGGCTCCCCCCGCGGCGCCCCGAGCCGCCGGTCCAGAAGCGCAAGGTGATCTCTCTTCCGAGCCGCTCCCTTCTAGCCACTTATCTGCCTGCCCGGCCACGACATGCTGCGGGCTTCCTGAACACTAGCCACTGTCCTTTCACAGGCAGGGAGCCCAGGGAACGGGAACGTGCGGCTTATTAAGTACAGAGAAGATGGGCATCCATGTCCTGCACAGAACACGTGTGATACACTGATACTGCTATTTTGATGCAGGCACAGGGACAGGAATCGGCTAAATATAGCAGACTTCAGTGGCAGGTCTAAATTACAGACTTAAATGACACGAAGAAAGGTACAGTTTGCCCAAAGACAGACGAAAGTAATGGGAAAACTTTGGATGGTGATGGGAAGCTTGGCTCCAGCATCTAACTTGCTATCAAGACATACAGTAAAAGCTTCAGAGACATGGGGACTTTCACGCCCATTAGATGTGGGCAGGCATAATGGTGGTGGAACAAAAAGAAGATGCAATCATCCTAAGGGATCCCAAAATCAAAGGGACTGAAGGCAGAGGCAGAAAAGGAGGACCCGGTTAATAGCATTCACCTGAAGACCATCAGAAGGGAGCAGCAACACACCGGGAACCTGCAACGGATGCCCAAAGTGCATCAGGTTTTTAAGAGAGAAAACTCACTGCATCTCCTGAAAAGCAGCAAAGCGGTCTGCCCCTGAAACAGGGCGCAGATTCTGCAACTTGCTCCCCGTTTTCATGCTATTTGTTGCCAGTCCCACACGCTCATGTGCAACACCCAATCTCTTGTAATGCCCGTGCAAGGCAGTCGAAGTGTCTTAATCCAGATTTTGCAGCTGAGTAACCTGAGCGACAGTAAGTGACACAATTAATTGCCAGTTGATCAATGTAGCCTTGCTTGGTAGAAAACTCAAGCACATGTTCAACATTTAATCCCACTTTATGAAAATTTAAGGACGTACTTAATGCTCTGTTACGCCGTAATAGAAAGATCACTTAGCTCAACCCCTTTTACATCTCTCCCCTTACATTACACAGAACTGGACCAGCAATATTTTCACACGAGTAGGATTGCACACGGCAAGGGAGGAGCTCCCCTTCTGGTGAGGATGACGGGTTTTGGCCAGGATTCACATCTGGCAGTAACACCATGTTATCAGCGCCCCAAAGAGCAAAGCTCACTGAGGGGAACTTGGGCGTCTGTAACTGCAGTGCCGACAAACTCCCAAAAACACATCCACGCTGTGCCTGCAAGCGTCGTTCACTGCTTTGAACAGGGCTGCATTTGAAATCTGGGCAGTAGACTTTTAAATCCCAACATACATCATGTCTGCATGCAAAACCAAAAGCAGGAGTTCCTCTGCTTTATTGGGTACTGAAACATTAAAAACAGGTGTTCAAAAACTGTATTACAAATCTGTCTGCAACCTGTATTATTTTTACCATGTGCAAGTAAATTGATCACTAGCGTGTTTCAACTGTTTCAGTGAAAATATGCAACTCCTGCTAATTTTTTTCTTAAACATGTGAGGGGAGGAGAAAGTTTATTTGACTTTGCTGCACTGACAGCATGCAACATATTTTACTTATGTGTAGATATATAGCAGATGCTGTAATGGATCATCCCCCTTTCATGGCATGTATCAAAGATGATCTCGAGCTATTCTTCACAAGGAAAGAAATGATAAACCCCTACTCATCATGAAAGCTGCAATGTACTTCAAGAGAGCAACTGAGTAATTTGACACCGTATTTTCCACTGATTCAGCCTATTAGTTGGAACAATGACTGATTAAAATGGAAAATCTATATTATAACCACATATACCGACATTCCAGATTACAAGGTATGTTACGGATGTGATTTTTTACTTTTTTTCATATAAAAATTAGAAAGTATAAAACCAGAAATTATTCCAATGGAGTTACATCGGTGTGAAAGTGACCTGAAATATGAACTGGCCCCCAGAATATCTTCATACAGAATGCACACAATATAATTTTCATGATATATCTATGTTTTATGCAATTTGGAGTACTAAGAAGAAAAAAAAATCGTTTGCCCCGAGATATTACTTTTAGGAACAGAGGACAGATGTCTAGTTGCCAAAGCAGACTTGTAAAAAATTAATCACCTGCCTCATGCAGGTTAGCAGTATTTGGCAGGTAGGTTAGCTCAGCTCATAATGAAGCATCTGGCTTTTGGTAAAGCTGCATTTTAATTTTAACTGTGTTTCATTTCAGCTTTTGGGCACATGTCAACATGCAACAATCTGACAAGTCTGGAGCAGATTTGCTGATCGGTAACTTTGGTGTAGGTCTTCTCAACTGCAACCAAAACTAAGTCAAGTAACAACCATGGTTCACGCCCAGACCGCAGCCTCACGTATCACCTGAGCCTCCCTGTAACACCATTTCAAACCCAGTCCTCGACATTTTACCCATCCACAGTCTTGCTTTCTTAAAAACAGCTAAATTGACCAAGAGTCAGCAAACTCCTAAGCATGTGCTTGGATTAAGCAGGCTAAGCTGACTGACTTCAGGAGTGCCCCAGTACTGCTTTGAATGCGGTTTGGTTTGGGGGTGCTTTTCTCTTGTAACTGAGGTCTGGTTTGAGGCAAGGAGAAGGTCTACCCACGTTGTATTTTTCCTTAGAAAAGTGGGTACCCATTTGTAGCACTACTGGTAGCCAATTCTGGCTAACCAAAGGCATCTGCAACTCCTTCTCGGGCGCTGGGAAGGCAGAAGAAGAGCTGCTGAAGCTCAGAGAGGTCTGCCGAACTGCAGCCTTCTGATTCCGTGACTCATCACTTCTAGGTGTTCCCCCTCACGCATGCACTTTCAGCGGAAGGGTGCTTCTACCACAGATTTACTGGGGAAAGAAACCTGCCGCCAGCACCACCACCAACTGTCCTCGTGAGAGAGCAATCGCTACGCAGACGCAGGGGCCATTTTTTAACATGAATAGCTCAGGCATTCAAATAATGTTCCCAAAAGACAAAGATCTATTACAGCATGAATTAAGCTCTAATTGCCAATTTTTGTTTTTACATTATGACCATTTTTTAAGCTTTCCAATGTGCTAAAAACCCTCAGGAATCTCACTGGCTGTTGTTTTTCTCTTCTTGTATCACTTAAGCTGAACCGTTTCTTTCTAATACTTTTTAAAAAAAGAAATACAAGAGAGAACAGATCACACTATGGGCTCCTGAACTCTAGCAGATCTCGACAGAGAGTACAAAGGAAGGAACTGGGAACATTTAGCTCTGTAAGCACATTTGCAGCAGCCTCATTAGCAGTTACCACAAACGCCTTTGCTGGGCTGCTGCGGCTTGCGCAGGTATTTTCCTAGCACACCGCTGCAAACAAATCACCTATTTCAACTGCTGATTATATTAATTTTTTTGCCTCCATCTTCACTGAACACCATCCACTGACAGACACTCCCCAGGCCCACAGACACACTTGCACTTTATTTAGTTATGTGGGGAAAAAAAAAGCGCCACGGGGGATTTTTCTTATCTCGCTTGGGACCTGGACACTTGCAGGAAAGGGGAATGGCAACTTCTAGGAAGAGAATTTGGAGACAGAGCAAGAGACATCTGCAACTTTTAGCAGAAAGGATGCAATGTTAAGCAGGGGGCAAAAGGGATGGAAAGGACAAAAAAGACATAGCATTCAAACAGTCAAGGATGAGTCCTGACTCCTCCCTGGAGAGCAGTGATATTGAGGTACGCTTCCAATAGGATGACGAATCACCCTTTCAGACAATGTGCAGAAAAAACTCCATCCATTCTGCAAACAATTCACTGAGTGAAAGGATGCAGCATGAGACCTGAGAACAAAGTAAATGAGGAGTAAGAGAAGAAAGACTACTACATTTATGTTCTGTCCGTCTTGGCCTTGCAGAGACTTCCATCACATTGTTTCTAGACGCTCAGGGTGCGTGTGCTGCTGGTCACCAAAACCGGCCCGAGAAGGGAAGCAGAAAGGATGGCTCTGTGAGCACTGGTGGAGACAAAGATGACTCTTCTGCTTCCTTCCTAGGTCTAACCTAGAAGGTCTTTGCCTTATCATCCACCACCAGAGGACAGCTAGAAGATACCCCACAAAGTGAGAGCAATGCCATCGACGCCCTTGTCGCAAAGGACGAGGCAGAAAGGAAACCGGGAGGCCAAGGAAGAGGAAAGCCAGGAGCTGACATCATCACCCCTTTTCCCGAGGGAACGGAGGCAGCAACGGCGGAGGAGTGGGAGTGTTTTCCATCCCCTCCTCCCCGCAAGGCCACCACTAACTTCTGCTTTGCCGGCAGCCAGCGAGTCCACACTGAAGGCAAACCCAGGACGTCGGGCTAAAGCCTCCGGGCTGGAAAGCCAGACTGAGCATCTCGGCGTCCTAACAGCCGGGATATGTGCTGTGGCATCCGTCAGGCCGAGCATGGGCGAGGTATCATTTTTAAAGGAGAGCAGAGTGTATCCCCCAAGCGCTGGCTGGTGGAAATTTCGTTTTTCATTTGCAAAGGGCTGTTGCACCAAACAGCAGAGGCCTGTCCCCAGGACTGCTCATAAATCGGAGCTGAAGTCGCATTTTCAGGGTCATGAAATCTTCACCGGCTGACAGCAGC
>NW_010546400.1:4371-7596 GCF_000687285.1 Phaethon lepturus | reverse complement strand
CTGCTGAACTTGGCCCTTCTCAGGGAGGCCATAAGCTACCTATATGGCTGTGCTTGTGGACCTACCCTGTGGGACCAACTTCACGGGAAATACCAAAAAAGAGGAACTCCCCCCTGCCCAAAATATGATCTTCTAATGATGAAAAAACGTGATAAAAAGTTTTCAGTGGGCTTTCTTCCATTTGTTGGATTTATAGAAGCAATAGCAGCCTTAAAACATCTGCCAAATCATTCTACTTTTCAGTTTTGATTATCTGTCTGCTAGTTGGAGGTTAGCTTTAACTATACAGATGCAAGAAGCGAGAAAGCCATTCAGCTTAGATTTATTCTTAAGAAGTACTGGCTGTCTAAAACAAGGCTATAAAATGTAGGCTCCCTGTCTGGTTTGTTGTATGGTTGCATGGCTTTGTGCTATTAATTGCAACCTGGCTAACAGGTGCTTGCCAATGTCTTTATACCCTCACATAAGAACGGATTATATTTCCATCTGGATAAAAAGGTGACGTCTTCTAAACAGAAGTTAAGAGCAGCACGGAGAGGAAGTCCACTGTGGCATGACAAGTTGAATCACTACTTACTAATGAGAATATGCGCTCTTCTCTGCTCTGATAGACCCAAAGAGGGAAGGGGAAAGCAGCTAACATGATTTTTTCCACATCCACTCCTCTTGGTCAGGTGTCAGGTGGCCATGAGCTGGACCCACCAGAGACTGTTTTCCTTCCAATTCCCTTGACTCACCCAGGAACGGTGGCAGCCCTGCTGTTTAAAACAAACTCGCAGCACTGGCGGACCCCTACCAAGAAAAACATTACGCACACACTGCAGGTATATGAGAAGTCCCATACTATAGACTCAAAAATTAACCAGAGGCTCACTCTTGCTGTGCACCATCAGACCATTGCAGTCTGGAAGAACCTTCCTTTCATCTTCTTTATCCCTTCATCACCTTCCTGCCATCAGTGGTGAACAGCTCTTTCCAGTCCTTTCCTTTAGCTCTTCATTGCTCTCTTCCTCCCATCTTGCCTTCTTGTGTAACTGCACAACCCTACTACCTCACACTGTTAACTACTTGTGAAGCCAGGTGCACAAAAAGTGCTATATGAGACCGTGACGTTAAAACATAAAGCCCCAACCTGAATGCATTTGCAGCTCACTGGACTGGCTGCCGCCCCCTGAAGTTACAACGGTTGGATCATCAAGGCTTTCTGTTCTCTGAGGGGTTTGAAAAAGGTAGTCCCAGCTCTGGGGTCTGGAAGATGAAAGGACTCTGGCAGACACCTGCGGTGGCCAGCATCTTGGCCTGGATGACTTGAGCTCATTATCTGAAGGCGACAAAACCAGCTGATCCATGGGAAGCAAATGATAACGTGCTCCACATGTTACCAGGATGCAGAAACAGCTCAGAGGCATGTTGATGCCTAACTATGGTGATGCGCAAATGTACAAAAATCCTGAGGCAGCAATTGGTTTAAAGAAGAGTTTGACACTTGTTAGGCATAAGGGGATTTAAAAATCCCAACATATGCCTCAAGGCGTTTGAAAGTCGGACCCAAAGTGCCTACTTGAGATCTTGTCGAGAAACGACACAGCCAAGTCTTGTGAGCAAGTCTCCTGGCACAGACAACATTTTGACTATGTAAATCAGCAGACAAATCATTGTGTTTTGTCTGTAAAATGAGGGAGTTCAGACTATTCATCTGTTCACAGGCTCAGATCAAATTCTGTATTTGAGCGCACAAGCCATACACAACGTCTACAATCTCACTGCAAAGCAACACAGTGAAAGGCAAGGCAGCATTCACTGTATTTTCAATATTAACCTATTTTTTCAAGAGGAGAACAAATTCTGGCTAGTACCGGTTACCTAGATAAAAAAGGGAAACCCCTACAACTCCTTTTCTTCCCTTTTTCTAAACAATTTATCTACCTTCATGTCAAGAGTGATCTTGAACAAAATTCCTGGCATATTTTACATCAAAAAACTGAATAATAATCATGACTTTTGAAAATGCTTACTAGACTATTCTGTGCATTTGAATATTTGTTTTCACCATTTAGTCCAGTCTTCTACGGGAGTTCATCACAACCTTTAATTAAACATTCTTGAGTATTTGGATTTTATCTCACAGATACACCGCACCCTGCTTGTAAAAATTCCACCTCAGGCAGCCAAAGTGCTTGACTTATTCCAAAGATGAGTTATTAATTAGAATATCTATAGACCATATATTTACAATCTGGTGCCATCCCTCCCAAGGGAGCCCAAACTTTTATCTGCCAGATTACTTACCTGCAGCTGAAACAGAGCCATCACTGGTTGGAATGTAACCCCCATCTTGTGCAACTCCTCACCACCACTCTCAAAAAGCAGAATGGGAGATAGGCCCAAATGGAGGATGTTTTTAAGACATTCTGGATGTAAACCCCTTGAATTAAATTCACCTCGCTTAAAATACGGCTGTAGCTATCCAACTCTGTGGGTTTACCTCAAGTCTCCATTCACTTCATCTTGCTTCGTTCAGAGAAATCCTCACCCTAGTCATGAACTCCTGCAAATGTGGAGGTGCCGGCAGGATGCTAACAGGCGTGATTTCGCTCCCCAAAGTGGTCCCAGATTTCACCCTCACCTGGCACGGCGTGCACCTTTGTAATGCCCGATGCCACCTGGGGCACCGGCCCCGTTCTGACTCAGAGAGTGGGGAGCAGCCTGGTCTGAAATCACCGAAGGCAACGACAACTTGCAAAATACTTCCCTGAGCCAAGGGGTAAAAGCCGGTGCCAGTGGTGAGCTCACCAGCACCGCTCCCCGGCACCGCTCGCTTGCCAAACTTCTGCAGCACTTTTAGCTTGCTAGGTGCGCCGGCTCATCCCACTCTCAGAACATTTAGCAATCGAGAACAGCGATAGCTTGGGGCTGCCACGGCACCCAAACACCCAAACAGGCAAAGGCGAAATGTGAGAGAGAGGAATATTGCGTTACCAGGCTCATTAGCCTTCACAGGCAACCTGAAGCGCTCAAAACCATATTGTTCCTAAGCGCAGAAGGGAGGGCGCAGCCATCCCTCAGAAGGAAATCCATAGGAAATCCTGCTGGCATGAAATACGCCTGGGAGACAGCCCGCAGGAGCCTCCGGTGAGCAAGCCTCACGCAGGTGATGGAGAGGCGATAAGGAGCGAGCGGCGCCTTCCAGCACCGGGTCGGGGCAAGACTCTGCTGCTGGGGGGC
>NW_010546400.1:488-4340 GCF_000687285.1 Phaethon lepturus | reverse complement strand
CGCGCTGCCGGGGCCACCCCCCCGCCCCCCGCCCCCGCCAGGCTCGCCCCTTCCACGGGTCAGCATGAGCCCCATCGGCAGCCTGCCGTGCTCAGCACTGCCTGCCCTTCCCCAAGCTCAGACTTGGGAGAGAAGAGTAATCTCATACACCAGCAGACATTCAGCACGCTGCCGGGTCCCAGCGCGAAGCTCTTCAGCTTTACACGTGGTCCTCTCCAGTTCCAGACAAGAGTCACCAGCCTGGAGGAGCCACTAGAACCAAGGAAAAAATTGGTCTCCAACCCCGGACTTCATGTCATACCCACGTGAGACTCCTGCCCTCCCATACCATCGCTCTCCTCGTCCAGCACGCTTGCCTCGGAAACCTTCAATTCTCAGACCTTCCACCTCCTACAAGAGGAGATGGAGCAGCAGCAAGGAAGCTAACATTGCCTGGAAAAAAGAGATAAACACGCTCCGGCTGCAGAGAAAGCAACCTCCTGGCAATTTTGCTGGGGAACCGTGCCATGAGCAGCAGACGCTTTTTGGATTTACTTCTCCTCTGCCTTAGCATGCCCTACAGATATGTATTAGTGTGAGAAAGTCTCCTGTTTTGGGAAGCAGGATGGTAGTGAGAAGGGGTTTGAAACGGAGAAGGGAGGAAGAGACCTCTTCTGCATTCTCCTCTTGTCGAAGGTAAAGGGGAAGCGCTTTAACAAAAGCAGAATTTAAGCAAGCTCCCCCAAACCAGCGACACAAGAAAGACCTGACCTGTGCACATGGGGCAAAAAAATAACACAAAAATGTAGTGCAAGAGGTCAGGGCAGTTTTATGAGGGGTTTCCCTGAGTCAACACAATTGAAAACACCGGAAAGTATGAGAGAGAAAAGCTTGATCCAAAATGTCTCACCTGAAGAGACTCAGATACCTTCTGAGCTTACGTCTGGGTGTGAACTTTGAAGCTTGGGCTCCTTTCTGTATAACATAGCGGACTGAATCAAACCCAACCCAAACACCTGCAGCATCTGGAAATACGTTAATTTTGAGATGTGTTTTACAGCTTTTCTCAGTCACTGATATATCAGAAGTTACTCCCTAGGCTTCCTCCTCCTCTTTTCATGTGTTTGTAAGTACTTTTGTTTTTAAAGTACTTCTTTCTTTATAAGTACTGACTATTTCTCTTATAAAAAGTATTTATAAGTACTTTTTTTCTTTTTGGAAGTACTCATCCATCCATCCATCCATCCATCCATCCATCCATCCATCCATCCATCCATCCATCCATCCATCTCTGGTCTAAGTCAGAAACTTTTAAGTATTTCCTCAAACAGATAACTCTGGCCGGGATGGTAATGTCAGAATGGAGAAGCTTTTTCTGGCCCTCCGAATGTTTCTGCTCTTTTTGGAGAAACGGATGTTCAGGCTGTAATAAAAGGACTGAAAAATACATTAATCCTTATTAAACCGGTAGAGCCAATTGACAGGGCTGGGGCTGGCTGCTTCCTCCCCTCTCCCTTCATGCCCTTCCGCAGTTTCCTCTCCTCTCCTCTCTTCTGACACTTGTTTGTGTTTGGAAGCAGCATGCTCACTGCTGGCAGACCGGGACAAGGGATGAGAGGGGAAATGTCTGGACGCATTTAGTCCAATTAAATGTTGGCATCACATTCAGTCTTTCCAAAAAGCACGTAGGAAACTTTAAACGCCGGGCTGGCCGCTGCGAATTGATGCCTCCCCATTTACATTTCCTTGCATCAAGCCACGAACAGAGTAGGTATTAATTGTTATCGAGCGCCTCTGCCACAAACCCCTCTTTAATATCATTCACCAATGTCCTGCTAAAACCTTTTGTCTTTCAGCAGGTGACTTCCATAATCCCGTGTCACTGATGAGTTTTGGCAGAGCTAAGGAGCAAACTGTGTTTGCTGCCGACAGCTCCCCCCACTTTCCTCTTCCAGCTGCCGCAGCAGCGCACAAATTCTGTTGCGGCATTCCCTGCCCAGTGTCATCTCAGACTCGCATCGTTCCTTCCACCGACGTGTTTGCTAATGGGGTTTTACAGCAAATAAACAAACACGCACGAGCCCTGCACGTGTGGTCTGTACATCATCCTGAGCCATCCGGTCTTTCAACAAGCCGCTGCTCCTACGGGAAGAGCTGTGGCGTAAACCCAAGCAGCAGGAGCACGGCGGCAGCGCCTGCCCCCCTCCCACAGACAGTGCCCTGACACCCGTGGGTCCCACGGCATCCAGGCAGCGATAAAACCTGGGCTCTGCTGCACAGGAGGTCACAACCCTGACAGAAGGCACTGGAAGTTTAGCGTCTGGGTGAGAAAGAAGGAGCTGAGGAGGGACAGGCACAGCTGGCTCTCTCCTGCTACTTTTTCTTTTTTTTGTTGTAAACAACTAAATCTTGTTTTTCCCACTCCTGAGAAAAGCCCTTTAAAAATGAATGAGTCTGGTCATATAAATGAATTATGAGTCAGTTTACAGTGTTATTAAATTAAATGCTTTGTATACAGTAACTGAAGAGTTCAGTGGAATTAACGCAACTAGATTCAGACCTCAGAAGTTTTCCAGAGTGGCTGAAAGGGTTTAAGGAAGAAGAAACTCAAAAAGCCCCACTTTGCTCAGCATTCCCTGCAACATCCAAACCAGCAACACGCTTCCATATTACTGCTCCAGCTCTGCCCTCCAACACGCGTCTCACAGCTCTGATGAGATCCAACCGCAAGCTAAGGACTAAATGTACTGAGGCACGTCCCCAGCTGATTTCAGTATGAACTGCATGTCTGGGATCCGACTGCGCAGATGGGTCCACGGTCACCGCTTACCAGCCCAACACTTGCTAAGTCATCCACGGACAGGGCAGCAATCCGCTGGCGCCGCATTCACGACGCTAAGAGCGAGTGGATGCCCTTGCCTTGTTTTTAATAAAGGCTCGGTCCATCCAGTTTAAAATACGCTCTAAGGCGCACTCACGTGCAGTAATCTTTGAGGAGAGGGAAAATCTCCCGCCACTTCTCGGTTTTGGAGAAGAAAGGGTGCTCACCACGGAGCGCCGAGATAACCTGCGCTGCTCGTTACGCGTTTCGGTACCTGCACAATCGGGTGGCCCCCCGCAGATGCCTTCACAGCCCCGCGACTGCCTTCCGTCTCGTAATGAGCTCGGTGGTGGGATTTCGGCTGCACTTCAATACGCAGTTCATAAGGTCCTGAGTGAGATGGTAGCTGCCAATCAAGGGCAGGCAGGGATGGGCTATAATGGAAAGGAAAATGAATTAATAATTAACATCAAGTACACTATCACAAACCACAAGCATCCAGCAATATTACGTTAAGAGACCGTGTTTCACAGTTCATCCTTCACCATCTTACATTTAAAATTTCATCAATAGGGATAATGCCACGACATAAGTAATTTAGAAGGTAATGGTTATTTTATGAAGATTTATGGGTCGAGCATATGTGACAGCCCAGATGCTATCCGATTTGTAAACAAAATGGAAAAATGATAAGACACAGCTTACCAATATCTTAATATATTGATTCTTGAACCAAAAGGAGAAAGGTAGGCAGAAAGACACAGAGGAATTTAAGAAAGATTTCTGCTGTGAAAGTGAATGCCAGACCAGCTCTGGAGGAGTTCTTCATTTAATGAATCTACTGGATTTCAACAAATCTGCTCAGTCTACAGGGGGTGGAAAGAAGGAAAAAAGCCATTTCCCAGCTTCCTTCCCAACACAAAACACGTCAGAGAGTCTCAAAGCAAAGCCAATCTCTTTCTGGTTCATGCACCGCAAGGGAGCAAGCTCTGAAGTCAGAACTTGCTTACAGATCTTACTAACGATGACGCACAAGCCTGAAGAAAATCCAG
>NW_010546400.1:0-457 GCF_000687285.1 Phaethon lepturus | reverse complement strand
CGGCCCTACATTGACTCTGCAATTAACGAAAGTATTAAGGACTCGTTACCATCACACAAGCAAGCAGGCGATGGTGGGGAAGCGTCATTCTTAGAAACCCAATTCCAGTGTAAAGCCACACTTGAAAATAGTCAGGAGAGCCTCGGCTGTAAGAAATGCCAAGTTGATGCTTTGGGTTGAAAAAAAAAAAAAAGAAAAGAAACAAACAAGCACTGTAGAAACAGGAGGCCTGAGACAAATTTATTGGTCTTAAAATGAAAGCAAAAAGCTTCACGATGAAAACACTAATTTTATGTCTACCGTATATTCTTTCCTTCGGTGAATTCTCCTCACCAGGTGTCCTTCAAAAGCCTTCACAAGTAGTTAAATGGCACAACCGCAACACACTACCCTGCCCCTTTACGTCAAACTTTATGATCTCTCCCCTCAGCCTGGAGAAGACGACCAGCACGCAGAA
>NW_010546399.1:0-13655 GCF_000687285.1 Phaethon lepturus | reverse complement strand
TTCCCACCCAAACCATTCTGTGATTCTATGAAACCCAGGAGGTTTCTGCCTTCAGAGACAAATTTGCAGAGCAACTTTTCTGCAGCAAGATGGTACATCTCGGGAAATTCGACTCAGTTATTCCCTCATAACTGCACAAACATCACATGAATTCAGAGAAAGGGGTTTAAGAAACGAAAATCATTCCAAACCCTCTTTCAGCAGTTGCTTCTTTGAATAAACAACTGCCACATATATTAGCTGTCCTAACGGCTCTGAAATCTCAGCTTTACACACCTGCCATGACCGTGATTTAGTACGTAACAAAACTCCAGATGTGACTTCCCAAGCTGCCGTCTCATTCCACGGAGCGACAGGGGATTTCTGCCTGGGTGGGTCAGCCCCTCTGCTGCCGCTGTAGGGGGGGATCAGACTTGGATAACCAGCGCTCCCCACCTCCTGCTCCATGCCAGCAAGTCTTTCATAAGAATGTAGATATATAATCCTCTGACACCTGTGCAAAGTTCAAGTTAGTGATCAGCCAAGCTCCTTGGGTTCCTTGTTAGCGGGTGCCTCCAGTACTATTTATATCAATGGGAAAAACTGGTTTAGACTGAATCCCAAAGCCAAGTGAGGGCAGGAGTGTGTCTGGAGGAGCATCATGGCTGTGTTGACCCGTGGTCCTGGCTAACCAAGGAGCAAGCATCCTTGCCTTCATTTTGCTGACAGAGGCAGAAGTTAAACAACCTGGCAAAGGCCACTGGGCAGACGAGGGACTCTGGTCCATGGGACCCAGTCTTTCTGCTGAGTGCAAGAGAAAAGCCCCAGCTGCAGCCCCTGTAAAGACTCTTCTCAATCGCTGTGTCAAAAGTCCTCATGGAACACATGCTCGGCTGCATGGCCACCAGAGCTGCGGGTTCCTGGGGACCTGTGTGATGCCGTTTGGGATCCATCAGCTGGACAGAGGTGAGTGGTTTTGGGAGGGAGGCAAATTTATTTTGCCCTGATTATATTTTTCTCCTTCCCTCCCCAGGACTGGATCTCAAAGACCTGGAGATAGGACCCCTCATGAATCTAAGGTCTGAAGTGCCCCGCTGTGCATCACCACGGCTCCAGGAGAGCGTCCTGAGTAAGTGCATCCTGCCTCAACCTATGCCTTGAGAGCTGTCAGGTAAAGGCACGAGATGTCCCAGCACAATACTGAGCGAGGAGTCTGGATTGCTTAAAATGTCATGGCTGTTTGCTCTTCCCAACAGCAGCCAGGTGCCCGTGCCAGGAGATGCTGCCAGACACCAGCAGGCCTGCGAGCCAGCGTATCACTGCACCCAGAGATCTGGGAAGCAGCGGCCGTAAAGCTGCAAAGGACAAATAAAATGCAACAGCTTTTTGAGCTAATTGATCACTAGGAAAGATTATCAAAACCCGCAGGTAAACGTTCCAGCACAGGCAGTGTTGTGACCAAGACGATGCCAAGAAAACCCAAACTGGAGTTCAACGGTGAGCTGTTCCGCACAGTGGCAGCACCTCGGGTGAAAGACTGGGGCGTTGTATTCACAATGTCAGAAGAGATTATTCAAATGGTCTGTCCAGTCTTACAGCCTGCTATACACGTCCCTCTCCTTTTTGCGAATGCAGCGCTCACTTCAGTGCTAAGGCGAAGGCATTCCCGAGCTCTGCTTAGCCACCGAACTGCCGCAGCCTCGGCACAGACGGGGCTCGCTGCCGCGTCCCACCGGAATGCCTCTGCCTGTCCCCGGGGGAGATGTCCTGGGATCTCAGAGCTTTGCACCCTGGTTTGTCTGCCTAGACCATCGTCTTCCTACTAACAACTGAAAAGGATCAATAGTGTAGTTTTGAGGGTAGTAACTTCTTTACAGACAGGAAAAATTACTGAGCAATGGAAGGGATAGTCAGAGGCGGCGAGAACTTCCTGGCTTTGTTAACGCTGATGTGAATTACAGATGTTAACCTGGAAGATGGGTTATTATGGCCCATCTTGTGACACAAAAGAGTGCTGTGAGAATAGGAGATCTGTTTCGGGGTATTAAACAAATCCGTTCTCAGATAATTATATTTGAGCTGCTCTGAAATGAAAAACCAGAAAGAAAAATAATTTTGGGTCATTTTGCCCAATCTGAAATGTTTTTGATTAAAAAAACACCACTGTAAACAGAAATAAATTCAATGATTAAAAATCTTTGTGAAATGGATTTGGAATATTTCACTTCCAAAGGGAACATTTAGGCTTTTCTAAAATCTTTTGTTTCAGCCAGAGGTATTTGTTGCCAAATCTGGCACAAGTTCTTAGATAAAGGTTTTTGGCTTAAATCTGCCTTAACCAGCAAACCTCAGTTTTAGAATATGACTTGGCCACAGAGCAGCAAGGTAACGCTTCTCGGATGTGAGCCGCTCAGTACCCTGCAAGAACCATTGCTGCTCTGGGGCCGGGCCCCTCGGGTACATTCATCACTTTCCATGAGAAATCTGCACCACAGGAATGTTTTTTGTCCAGGCAAGAACCAGTTCAACTACATCTCTGTCAAAACTCTTTCCAAGTCAAACTTTGCTCTTTAAGGCTTGCAAACTTCCAGCAGCATTGGTTTTACAGGCTTCTGGGTTTAAGCACGTGCACATTTCTTGAACTGCCCAGTTCCATCAAAAACTGACATGTACAAGTAACAGGAAGGCTATTCAAATACTTTTCTAGTTAATCCTAAGCACAGACTAATGGTGCAGGAAAAAGGAAGAGATTTTTGCAAGAGGTGCAGATCAATGAGGTTTTATACAACATATAAGCTATGGGACGTGTCACCTGCATGGAACCACTGAGGTCTCAACTTTCAATCAGCCACCTTGCTGAGATGGCAACTCATCCAGAAACAATCAGAGCATCAAGAACTCAACCTAACACGAGATAAGCTTTGAATGAGACAAATGACCTTCACATCATCCCCTTGCTGGCAGGGCTGCCAAGGCAGCCTTTCTCACAAACTCTCCAATACAGTGAAAAACATTTAAGAACATGAAAACGGAAAGCTCCGAGGAAAAAGCCCTTTCTGACTACTGAAGTAATGATTTGACACTAACCAAATACAAATGTACAGATAGATTAGTATCAGCTAATGGTCTGTTCCAAAGGCTGTTGAAATCAAAGTCAGCCTTCCCTTTGATCTCCATATTTTCACTAGGTCAGGTTCCAAGTTTACCAATCATATACTATAACAAAAGATGTTTCACAACACACATCCACCCATATGAAAGAAACCTATGTTTGGTAAGATTTTCATTTTTTTCCCCGTACTGATGTTTTAAAGTTCTTCTGGAGTCATTTTTGTGCAGGTCTGGGTTAGGGGGAAGGTTAGGTTCTTCCCTATGGAGAAAGAACATCACTGGTCCTTCAAGCTGCTCCCCTTCCCCAGCTGAGCAACCATACGTATTATGGCAGGACAGCAATACGTGCTCCCTGGAGCTCACTATTATATCCACTGCTTTTATAGCTCTTATTGATAGTTACAGATAACCCAGTTCTGCAAAGCAAACCCCTCTTGGCCAGCGTTTTCTATTGCAGACGCTTGCCAGGTTGCTGAAGGTGTCAGATTAGAACCATCTACATTTGCCATTTTTTGCCAAGCTATCTGCTTTTCTACTGTTGATCTGGTTTGTTCTTAGTAACAGAATTCACACGTTTAGCAGTGGTGTGAGGAATACAACTCAAGCAGGGAGTTTGCTAAACATGGGAGGCGTTCGCATACGAAACCATACGGTCAAGCCTTGGATCTCTTGACTTCAGAGCTCTTCTTATCTCTGCATTTAATTGACTGGTTTTTTGTAGTCTTTGAGAGTACACGCTCAGAAACAGTGTCTGCTGCAGACATGCCTGACTGCCGGTGTAAAACATCCGGGTTTATACGCTACAAAAGATTTGAAAGACCTTGAGCTGAGAGCTAATATAACCCCATGGCTCCTACACCTGCGAATCTCTCTGCTGTCATCATGGCAGAACAATTCTTCTGGGTGAGCCTTTGATTTTCCTTTGCCTTTTCCTTGCCAGAGCCTGGGAGAAACAGATCCTGTGCCGACACCCCATCTGCAGCCCTGACTGCTGCCCATCAACCAAGGAAACCGTCAGAGCAGAACATTTGCTAGCTGAGATGTGGTTTCTGACCCAACTGGTTTCTGATAAAATAAAACAGATTAGCTTAAACTAACATTAAGGGCAGTTTTCAGAAGATAGGTAGTAATTTTAATGACTTTGCTGCCTGATGTCCAGGGAGCTCTTAAGCCATTTTTCAAAGAGGAATTTAGGATCATAAGGCAGTTCCTTTTTCTTGAAATGATTACCCAAAATCTTGATGTAGGTCTAGTAATTGAGAAAAGGCTCTTGCCGACCTTTCTTCCTCCTTCAGACAGGAGGTTCTGGAGTAGCAGCTAATCCACTCCTGAAAACATGGCCTTTACTTCAAAACCAGCATGTCCTGTCACAGTTTGCACAGATTTTCAACGCAGTTTATTCATGCTATGCCAATGCAAGCCTACCGTGCAACACTGACTTAAGAAGATGAGATGGAGTGGTGGAGAAACGACCAGATCCACAAAATCACATAAAGTTAGCAAGAGTCCCAAAAGCCTTGTTCAGCTGTTGCCTAGCTCTGGAGGTACCACACCTCCTTAGATTGAATTTTCAAGCCTGCCATTCCCTGAACACCTATTGTTCAGCTTTGTGCATGACCAGGTGTATCTTGCTCTTGGCAATCGATGATCGTTCAGGACCAAGTATCTGAACTGGGATGGGGCCCTACATCTGCCCATCTCTGAGCATTTGCAAAGGACCACAGCACCGTGCAGCTAACACCAGCTTTATTCTGCCCCTCTTATTCTTAGGCAGTCCTTTCAGCAAACAGAGTCCTGCCAGGCATCATAACAAAAGCAAAGTTTTGAGGAGTGCAGTGAAGTGTCATGTGAATATTTTGCAACTCCATAAATGGTTGAACAGCTGAACATCTGAGCGATGGAGAGTGGTATCATGGTCCCTCCATCTGCCATGGTAGCAGGGTATAGGAAACAGAGAAGAAACCAGAAATTACCTCAAATCTCTTCTTCTTCCTTCACCAACAGTTGAGGCACGCTGGGCACCTACATCTTGTCTCTGGTTAGGAGGAGAGCCACCCAACTCTGCTGATTAATAAAGGCAGCCTAACTCAGCAGAGACCACACAAAAATGGTCTCCCAATGCAGTATTTCTGTTGAAAGGCAGATGGACAACATGGTCCAAACTTGCCTTTAAGCTGGTGGCTGTGATATACATCTTTAAAAACCTTTAATTATACTCCCAGCCTAACTAGTTATCACATTCCTGGTTGGCTTCAAAGTCTGCAGTTTGAGTCTAGCTGTAGGTAAAAGGGTTAAGAGGGTGGTATATATGCACCGCTGAGGAGCTAACGCAGCCAGGATTTTGGTGTTGCAGCTCAGAGAGGAGGAAGGGGCATTGCTTATGACCCATGGGCTGCAACGGTAGAAAATGTCCAGGTTTTGAATGCATGTGTCTTCTCCTGCCTATTTGGAAGATGATGCTGCAGGACCTTTACTAAGACTGTTGGAAATCGAGACTTAACTTTCATGAAAACCACAAAGTATTTTTATTCTGAATTTTCCCCTGAACTCTGAACACTTTTCTGAAAGAAATGCCTGCTATCAAAAGGGCAGAAAAGAAAAATTGTGAGTCAAACTGAAGTGGGTACAATTCTGATGTGATTTCTTGGGGTTTTGGACAAAAAGGTGAAAAACAAAATGTCTTTTCATGAAATTGGAAGGTGCCAATTGTTAAGGGTTTCTTTACACAACCAGTTAAAGTTATGTTTTTCTAGTCTGCAACATCTAAAACCAACAAAAACTACAAACACAGGAGACAAAGGCGAGTCCAGCTGAAATGATTCAAATGGTGGAGACCCATCAGTACAGTTCTTAGGTTTCCAATAAGAACCTGAAAGTATACTGTGAAAAATTTTCATTAACGAGAGAACTTTTTTGCTGTTTCCTATTCCTTCAAATATCTTCACAAAAACATTCCCCATTTCCTGACACGATCTATTTCTCAGGCACCGTTTGCAATGGGCATAGAATAGTTCATACCAACACAAATTCATTACTTGTGAAATCCCAGCTTTATGTTTTGTATTAAAATTCACCACTTACGCCCCAGGAATCCTCAATCACAGGTAACAGGTATTTAAGCAGTTTCCAGTATGAATGCAGGCTAAAACGTGAGAAACGTTTTCAATCTGTCAACATTTTCACAATCTACTGCTTTTCTTAATATCACAGACAATAAAAACAGCTGCAGCTGATCAGAAAGCTACATTTCCATTTTGCGAAACAATTTGAGGTTTTGCAATTTGTTTTCACTTGAATGCAAAAATGAAACCGAAAAGTTTTGGCTAACGCTCCCCGCCACAGCCCTTTTTTAGAGAATAACCCCCTTCAGGTCCCGGTCCCCCCTTTGCCTGCTTTGTCATGCAGGCAGCGTCCTGACCCAGGGGTTCAGTCTCTATTACACCGCAACAACAGTTCCATTTTCCTTCAGAAGCAAAGCAATTTCAAAGCCTTGAAATGTTTCTAATTACGTCTGTTGTTTATGAGTGTTACATGATCAGTAGAATATATATAAAGAATATTTGCAGTTTCCAGAAGTTTCTGAACCTCAGCCAGAATTATATCCATGAACTCACACTACAACCTCCCTTCCTTATCCAGCTACACAGTTTTTCTAAACATCACCTGGACCTGAGTTTCATCCTTCTGAAGCTCTGAAAAGAAGAATTTTTGCATAATACTTTGGTTGTGATTGGGGGCGGGGGGGGGGAAAGTCTAGTCAAAATGTTTCAGCCCAATCTAATTTATTATCCGCTGTAAATGCCCGTGGAGTGAACTCATCCTTCTTATTTGCCAAACTACTGACCCAATCACTTTTTGTACTGCTGGATCAATTTTAGTTTAAATTGCTTTTGTCTGCATAAATTACATCCCTTTGTGAACACGGGGGCTTCTGCCTCCATCTACACAGAGCTTGCAGCTTTTGAAAAGTTGATCCTTTAGTTTCAGAAATCTCTGGGGAAATAAGGTATTTTAGAGATGCAATTTAAGGTCCCGATCCTTTAAACGCTATCGCATCTACCACATTGTGTTATTAGTCTCACTGAAATCGGTAGAAATATTCACATGAGCAAAGTTGTAGAGATATGATTAATGTCTGCAGCATCGGGGCATGAATGCATCATGTCTTTTTCTCTGGGTGCGACAGAAATGAAACGCTGCCTTTGTGGTCAGCAAAACTCAAAACATGGCTGCAAATGGAAAACAGGGAGGTTCATACAAGGGATCAAGCTGTGTCCCTTTTGGCAGGTTGTCAGGGAAGAAGCAGCTCTGAGCTTTGAATCAGTCCAAAATTTCAAAGTGAAAATCAGCTGCAATTAACTGTTTCCGCAGCTGCTTTCCGAAGTCCGCAATAACATTAAAATGCATCTGTGGCCAATTTACATCTCGGGGGATAAATGATACATAGCAAGGTTGACACGCAAGACAGACATAGTGTCACCTATCATAAGCTCATTAACAAATTAATCAAAGCCCAGCTAGATCACTGTGCGCCTGCAGCTAATCACCTTGCCACGCACAGCCCCGCGCGATGAAGGACCGAATTTCACTCACAGACCCAAACTCACACTCGCTCCCCCCAGATCTGCTCTGATCTTGGATTTCCCCTGTAAAGCGTTTGACATCAGAAGTAATGAGACACCCTTTCAAGAGCAGTTCCTTTCCATACTCCGAATGTTAATTTGAGCCCCGTCACTCGTTAAAAAGGACAGCATCGTATCTTCCATCCTTGCTAGCTTGGGAGTCATTATCCTGATCCTTAGATCAAAACCCTGAAGAACATAAGGCTTGGGACTCTCTCACAGGACCAAGAGATGGACATGGCCTAAAAACCCTGGTGCCAGCCACCCTGGAACTCAGGAGCATTTTGAAGCTGGCTCCACAGCTGTAATTTGCAGCTGCTGTTTCGATACTTGCAGAAATGAGCTGGCAATCTCATAAGCAACAGCCTTATTGCAGCATATCTGGCTATATGTTTTCTTGCTCCAGTGAAACGCTGCAGAGAGAGAGAATCTCATCATCGCTCCTGCTCCTGGTTTCGAATCAAATGACAACATGCAGAGAAACTGGGAAATACCGAAGCTGTTCAGTCTTTCTCCAGTTGAACCCCACGGTTTGCCTGTGTCGGATCGCAGGTTGGGTGGAAGAGGAGAGGTTTGTTCAACCAGCTGACCCAATAAACTACCCTTGCACACTAATTAGATTTTCATTATCAGGATGTCAAGAAATGGAGCACATTGCACAATTTATTCACTGGCCTGTGGGACAGATTTCGCTGGATAAATGATGGCAAGCCAGCTGTGAAGGAGGTCATCCTGCCTTCTGCTGGAGAAGTTACTGCTCCTCCTGAGCTATTCCTGGTTGTCTTGGAAAACTGAGAGTGGTTTCACTTCTCCGGGTTTTCAAAATACAGTCTGTGTTTATGAAATATGCAGGGACAATGTGTCCCTGCAAGTGACAACTGAAAATTAAGGCTGACATTAATCCTGATGCTTTAGGGCTGGTCATTCTCCTTTAAATGGGAGATGATTTGTGGGTTTGCTCTGGAACCAAAACAGCAGGAAGGCAAAGGCTCAGGAATTTTCCTGAGTAAACACATTTACTGCTTCGTCTTCTTGTTTGCAGCTCCTATAACTTGGGTAATCCCCAGGCTCCCAATCTCTGCGCAGGCTGAAATAATGCCCCTTTTAATCTTATGTTGGGCCAGATTCACTCTGTGTGGACTTGGATGAAACGTCTTTGGAGTTAAGGCTGCTTTTTCCTCATGAATTTGCCCTTGCTTAGTGGCAAGCACTGAAGAGAAAAGGATGCTGTAAGAGCCATCCAAATGGCAGAAAGCATATCCTCTCCCGGCAGCTGCGGGCTATACGCACGCGATGCTAGAGCCATGCTGGAAGGATACTGGTTTGCCCAAAGGTGTGAGCAGCTTTGAGTTCAGGCCAGAGCCCCAGAGAGTCTTGCTGTGGCTGCCTCTTCCATCCACCATGGCCTCACTCCTCTTTGGGCCAAGTTCTGCATCCTCACGACTCAAACAGGGGCTGTGGGGAATGGGTCTCGGGAAGACTTAGCTGCCAAGATAATACTGCACCTAAAAAGAGTTATTTTGATCTGCATCACTTCCAGTTACGTCCAG
Organism: Phaethon lepturus; assembly: GCF_000687285.1. Lineage (NCBI taxonomy): Eukaryota > Metazoa > Chordata > Aves > Phaethontiformes > Phaethontidae > Phaethon > Phaethon lepturus. The sequence continues at coordinate 4,393 of NW_010546399.1, read as the reverse complement.
TGAAAGAGCTACTTGTTTTAACTGTCTTTCATTCCAAAACTGCACGGTAACAGCTGAAGTTTCCTACCAGTACAACCTGCACGCCAGTCCCTACCAGTGCTACTTCAGGCATGGGTTTCCAGCCTGTAGGAAGTATTTCTAACTAAGTCCGTCCAGCTCAGAGCTGGGTCTAAATGCAATTAAGCTGCAAGCCTGGGAACACTAGGAAGGATGAGCCTCTGCGTCCTGACCACATTAAACACTAAACTGAACATGGAAAGGAAGAAAAGGCATTTGTGCACCGCACACAGCCTCAGCGAGGAGGTACTCAGCTAACAGACTATTGCCGGTGGTGCAGCAGCATTGTTTTAATTATCGTTCGTCTGGGCAGACAGCTATTGCTGGTGACGCTCGGGCTGGTGCCGCGTTCCCTCTCCTAATAGTTCCCTTTTCTCCGCACACAAACTCTGCCTTTCCTAGGGAGGAAGCACCGCCAGTTGAGAGCGCAGAGGGGAGGTATTTTGAAATTCTAGGTCAGGCTCAAGCCAAAGTATTTGTTAGTTTTAAGGAGGGCCCCAAGTTCTTCAAACATGACTCTTGCTGCTGCTGACACTACCTATCCCCAAAGGGTTACACTACACTTAGCTTATTTTTAACTTAGAGAGAGAAGGAAAACGTTCCTCGGCAGCAATTTGCCCAGATTCACCCTTCGTGCTGCGTGCCCAGAGCTATTGCCGGTCCCAATTTAGGTCTCCACAGGTCCTGGGCCAGCCAACCCCGCTCGTCTGAGCGCAGTACGTAACCCCAGAGCACGCTGGAAGCCCAAGCACGGGGTGCTCAGATCGTCCCCTGGCAGGACATCAAAGGTAACCTGTCTTGCAATTAGGGGAAGGCGACTTGTAATGAACTCCAATTGAGGGCAGCGCTGCCCGCACGGACGCCTGCCCGCGCGGGAACGGCCCCGACCGAGCAGGCAGAGCCCACGCCGGGGCAACGGGACAAAACGCTGCAGTGCTATTTTTATGAGATCATAAAATAGTTGCATTCGGTATGTTACGGTATTTTGTAACTACATTTTTATGAACCTAAAATAGCAGCTTGCAGTTACTATTTGGGATAAATTGCTACCATACTTGCCAATCACTTTAATACCCACCGTCAAAACAGCTGCTGCTAAACACAAGTAAATTATATTTTACCCTCCTTGAAGGTTAGTTAGGAGGCCTAAGTCCATCATTTCATCCAGTCTTTGCAAAGCATGCCCACTGAGTTGGAAAATGGGAACTTATTTGATGCAAGAGTAGGGAGGGAAGTGATGTTCTGCAATTGTTTTCAGCATTTAAAATGGTTTTACTAAAGCAACATAGTTAACGCTAATCCCCAGTGCTCCAGAATGAAAATTGCCTCAAAATATGAAGTCCGCCGTAAAAATCATGACATTTTTACCCAAAATAAGTTTGAGATTTCCTACTCAAATCCACCCCCCAAAATCCAAGCTTTTTTTTCTACCCAGGATTTCACGTATCGATAACTATTGCTGCAGTAATAACAACATGGCCTGAAAGCTTCACGTGTGCCTCTGACTCCAGTAGATAGGATTTGACTAAATAGCTGAAAAAAATGTAGGTACTGAATGTATACATACACTTTGACGGTCTTTCATTTCTTTTCTAGCGAAACACCGCTGCTTTAGAAAACAGCAATTATGACTTAACTAGAATGACATTGAGTCAAGCCTCTTAATCGGCCATTTCCAACCCCTTTTGCATTTCCATAGCATCTTCCAGCTCAGCGTCACCGCAGTGCTGCTCGCCCCTTGTTGGCCTGGGCCGTTTCTCATGTTTTCCTTCACGCTTGCCGTTATTTCCACGCTCCCGCACTAGTGCTGGCAGCGACTTCACTTTGCACCGACGCCGGCGCTGGGGGTGCCCCCAGAGGAACTTGCTGTTTATTTTGGGAGCGGTGCGTGTCACCCTGGCCTGCGTCCGCCGGAGCCAAGCTGTGCAGGCTGCTTGTCCGCCTCCGGGCTCTCTGCCTGCTGGAGGGATTTTTTGCCAGGAAAAGGGTGTTATTACCCAGTGGCAGCAAATGCCAAGCGGCAGCTCTCAGCCCACCCTGAGCCCCCAGCTTCATTTGCTCCAAGCCAAACGGGGACCGAGAGGGGACCTACACGAATGCCCGCTTGTCTGGCCTTTTTTTTACTTTTTTTTTAATTTTATGCCAAGCGTCAGCATTTCGAGCCCACTGACTGCCGTCATCGGCGCCTGCGAACGTCTGACAGCTCTGCCGTGCCCTGATTTCTCATCTCTCTCACCTTGCCTAGGCCCACACACACCTCAGCCTCGGTCTGCATGGCCAGGGACACCTTGGTCCCCTTGGCACTCCCAAAAGCATTGCCCTGCACCCCCTGCCCTGCGCAGGAGCATCCGGGAGCTCCCCTCCCCAGCCAGCAGCACGTTCAGAAGCCAGAGTAGGAAACCTGACCACCAAAACCACAGTGCCGAGCAAGAACAAATCTTCACCGCGCTCTAAGACAAGCTTGCAAGGAGCACCCAGAGCTCCAAGCATTAACCACCACAAACGTGCCTGTTGGAAGGGACACAGGTCTGGACTAAGCAGTTCTCTACCAGGGAAGATCAAGGGATCCTTTCTCAGAGTTCAGGTGATCTGTAATTCCTTCTTCGGAGTTTCTTTTCCTAGGCCAGTTGTCAGCAGACAAAGCCGAGGCTGTTTGGTGGAGTTTTTAAATTAACATGGGCCATTTGTCAGGAAAAAAAAGCATTTAAACAAAAAAAACCCCAAACAAACCACCAGCTCCTCCAACAGTCCGAGTGCTGGCCTCAAGCTTTGATGATCAATTTAAGCAATGATCACCTTAAATGAGGTGCATCTTCCCCTCCTCCAGCTGCTCGTCCCAGGCTCCCAGGAGGTGCCATGGTCCTGTCCTTCCCTGCGTGGTGAGATGGGAATCTGCCTTAGCTGGGGACGACCCTGGGAAAGGAAAGTTAATTCTCAGCCAGACCAGGTCAACTGACAGATGGGCTGAACGGCTCTCCAGACCTCACCCATAGGTCCATTTTAAACCTAGGTAATGCTACCACATCCGCTGTCCTTCTGGATTGCCACCAGCGTGACCAAGGTCAGAGTCAGCCATCCATCGCTGGCAGGATTTGGAGAAGGTGGCACCCCGTGTCTCCAATTTTTACAAAAATCACATACGTTGACACTGCTTCATGAGGAGTTGGTGTGGAGCTAAGCCCAGGAGGGCTCTGCCCCTCAGCTTCATCATCCCTGATGAAGAAACCAGGGATGCCAGGACCATGAAATGGCCAGTTCCCCCCTGGGTCATGATTTCCTCTCCATCCGAACCTATAGGTAATGGGTTTTGGTGGAGAAGGACAGTATTAGATTATTACTCTTATTAAACGTTGGCAGAAGCTTGCAAAAATCCGACCTCATTCCAGTCACTTTGTAAAGGGCAAAAAAACCCCATTACTGGTGAAGAACTTAAAAAAAAAAAAAAAACCCACACTAAAAAATGTTTAAGTTCTCAAATCTCTCATAAATTACAGGCCATTCCTGATCTCAGTCACACTGGTATAAATCCAATTCAATTCCACTGATGCAAATTGACTTATGGCTTATTTAATCCAAATAACTAAGATGTCTATTTGACCTACATATGAAATGTTTAAAATAAGGAATGACATCTCAAGGCAAAACATTTTGGTAGGCCACAACCACCTTTCCTCAGTTGCTTGTACTTGCAGAGCAGTATTGGGCCTAGAGAGGGGAAGATGGAGTCGCAGATGGGATGGGGTCACAGGAGATCCAGGTTCCGTTCCAGTTTCGGTCACCTCTCTGCTCGCCTAAGCTGTATTGCACTGTGGCAAAACATCTCCCACTTCACCTGCCCCGCTTCATCCTCCTACTCACACCACAAGCTCCTTGGGGCCTTGGTGTATGATGGCGGCCCTGGTACCCCTCTTGGAGTGACACTGCCGGCCTCCAGCAGAGCCAGGGCCGCAGGAGCTAGGGCACGGGCAGATGAGTGCAACCCACGCTCTGCAACGGTTACCACAGCCCCCCCGGACGGTTTTGGCTCGGGCCAAAAATCCCACAGACATAGAGCACAAGAGGACCCGCCGTCGCGGTCGGGACCCCGAGGCGTTCCCCCCGCACGAACGACTGCCCCAGTGCCCCGAGGATGAAAGCGTCAGCCGGGCGGCACCTTCAGCTGGAGATAAGGTTGAAACCTATAAACCACTATATAAACCACTTATAAACCGCTTAACTCCTAGATGCTGCGCACCCCTTCTGCGCCGCGCCGCGTTTGTCCACGGGCGGCTCTCTGGAAGCACGCGGGGAGAAAGGAGAGATGGCTTCAGATCAGCGCTGCCTCTTCGCGGAGGTC
>NW_010546398.1:4992-5370 GCF_000687285.1 Phaethon lepturus | reverse complement strand
TTCAGCCTATCATAAAGGGTAAGGAGCGGGACCGGCCCAGCTCGGTACGGGGTCCTTGGCGTGGCTGAGCCTGCTGTGTACAGCTGGGGATGGCGGAAACAACACACACACGCCTCGGCCGTTGGGGGTCTGCGGGCCGTTAGGGGGGCGCGCGCCGCCCTGCCCGGAAGCGCGTCCCTTGAGCGGGGCGGAGAGTCACTGCGAAGACGGGCGTTAGCGGCCTCCTCAGGCGCTTTCCCAGCCCTCTGCGCTTCCACGGAGAGGTTCCGAGGTTTGGAGTCGGGCGCCTGGAGGGGTTACCTGGCTTTCCTCTCCCGGGTAGCTGTCTGGCTGTCTTTTGGGAAGCCGAATCTGCCACGGAGCCCGTGCCACTGTCGG
>NW_010546398.1:1012-4961 GCF_000687285.1 Phaethon lepturus | reverse complement strand
GTCGTGGGAAGCTTTTACTTTTTGTCCTCTTCCTCCAAGCACTCGCGCATTGTCCAGGTTAATCGGTGCGCAAAAGCGTTTGAACTTGGAAGCGGTCTAGCCTGTGCTTGGTTTACTGCAATCATCTCATTTCCCGAATTTGAAATAGTCGTTCTACACTTTTTTCTTTGGAATGAGGTGGCGCTCAGGGTGTTGAACAAATACCCGTGGATAAAGTAGAGGGGGAGAGCAGCAGGGAGGAATAAACAGCTGGGGTCAGGAGAAAAGTAGGACCGTTGCTTTAGAGGGCAGTGCCAGTTCAGTATCGGTTTAAAATGTTATATGGAACTACCCTGTATATTTCTTGAAATAGTCTTTAAATGCTATCAGAGTGCTTTTAAATCTAATGGGCTTTTTTTATATATATATGTATGACAGCCAAGCCTGTTTCTCATACATGTATACATTGTAAATACTTGTCTTCAAGAGGAAGTTTCAAGTTTTTGGTCCTGGAATATATGAAAATGCTAACGGTTTTCCTTTGTAGTGAGCTTTCCTCATGTCTCTCGCTGCAGAAAATACCCCCATCTTAAGCTGTGAATCTCTGTTGAGCTGCAGCCTTTAGTTCTGTCCTGCAGTAAATTTTTACCACCGTTAACAGCCAGATATGGAAGCTGTACGGAGGAGGAGGAGGAGGATTGACACAGAGGGTGCTGAGAGGCAGAGGAGAATGTTCACCTTTACAGAAAGGTGTCTGTGGCCCCTGGACTATTGATTCATTGCATTTTTATCTAAGTTGGTGGTTTGCTGAATAGATAGGATAGCCAATAAATATTATTCTGGTGCTTTTTTTATTTTATGTGTATTTGGTGAGCAGTCATGCCTCTTGAAGTATGGTTTGCTACCTTGTGTTGTAGTATGGAGTGTGAGAAAAAAACTAAAAATCTGACTCATTAATCTTCTAGATGTTGGAGAAATCTATTCAAGACTACTGGATCACAGGCCAGTAATTCAGGGAGAAATACGTTACTTTGTTAAAGAATTTGAAGTAAGTATCTGTATCTTACTGGGCGCTGTAACCTTCACAATCTGTGACTTTTAACAATCTTAGCATCTTTTTAGAGATGATAACATGTATGTCATTTGCATCAGAAAGATTTGACATGTATTTCTTGCCCAAAATTACTAACATACCTATAGCATATGTCTGCATCTTTATTAAAAAAGGCAGTAATTTAGGTATTTTTATTTAAGAGGTTTTGAAAAGGACATAAATATTTTTCCTGCAAAAGACTGGCAGGAATATTGATGTAGGAAAATGATGTAGTCCTAACATTTTAGAGAAGTTCAGTTAGTTCAAGGGAAATATTGTTGGCCAGTAGAGGATTACATCTGAGTAAGAGACCAGTTTGTGCTTCAGGTAGATTCAGCTGGCACAATCGCAATTTAATTTTGCTTTAATTTTTGTTCTGTGAAAGAAAATAGTATTACTGGAAGAGAAGAGCAACACATTATGCAAAGTAAGAAAATCATTAAAAATTGAATGAATGTTATCTGGTTGGCTGCAAATAAGGCTAAAGTATTGAAGATGTAAAAGTGTTTATATACAGCTTTGCTTGGAAAGTGTAATACGGTTTCCACAAGATGGCAGCAAAAATTTAGTAAAGTAGAATTATGCATCAATAAAAGGCTATTTCTAAGAGTAGTTTTTCATTCTTAAAGAATGTGGGATTTAAAGTCCTAAAATTAGTCCTGAAAATATAGTTGTACCTCAAAATTCTAATGTGCAGAGCTGGTTTAAAAATAAAAAAAAATTACATTAAAATGTCTTCCCCCACCCCGATTATACCTAATATTTCAACCAGGTCTAATTTGTTTCCATGCTGGTCTAGCAAAATACGTACATGAACTGAACTTTCATCGGATCTGTATCATATGGGCTTGAGAGTCATAAGGAATAATTTCTTTTCTTTGCCTTCCCTAAATAAGTTATAGGATACAGTAAATAATTTTACATGGCTTTTCATAGGAAGGAAAATTTTAAACTCAATTACAAGATTATAATGAATTTAATATATTTCTCTCATTGCACTCAAAGTCTTGTTCTATTTCTTAGAACAAATTTCAGATATTCTTAGAAATTTAATTTCCAGTTTATACTTTTAGGGTGGAAATAGCAAAGCAGAGGATTATTTACATTTTTGCAACTGAGAAACGAGTGTAATTTTTGGAAGAAATTCTAACTTTGAGATGTCAGATTTTTTTTTTGTAGTAATAGGACATACGCCTTTTCTTTCAATGATCAGCATCAGGCATGTAAAGAATGTAGATTTGCATTCAGGAGTCTGTTTAATTAAGTGGCTTGTCTTGTCTGTGCCTCAGTTTCTGAAAGTTTAAAATGAGTGTGATGGAGCTGCCCACTCCATGTGATGCAGTATTTTTTTATTACTTAGAATTGCTTTATGATTAACAACTTTCAGTACAGGAATGCTTGTGTGCAATTCTACTCAATAACTCTGAAGAGGGAAAGAAGGGATAAGGAGGCAGGTGGCAGGCTGGAGCAGATTCTAGAATATTTTTCATTGTCTAAAAGAAAGTACAGGTGAAATTCAAGAGTAGAAATGGTGCTGTGGCTTGAGAAATTTTTTTTTTTTTAATGTAAACAATAAAGCAAGAGCTTGTTCTTCTTGTAATTAATAATGATCAGCAGTGAGTCAGAAGAAGGGCTGCCTCTTTAGTCAGCTGTTTTTTGTTATCTTTTAGTTGTGACTTCATTGCTTTGCTTCAGTAAAAACAATTTTACTTGCATTGTTTTAACCCTATACCGTATTAAATCTGAAAGGTCAGACATCAAGCAAGCAAAATCAATGCTATGTTATTTCTCTGTAACAACTGAGTTATAAAAATGCAGTGCTTTCAAGCTCTGTTTCTTTCTGTTGTTTTTTATTTGTTCTAAATTACCTATACAGAACAACACCTTTTTCCGTACAATGTTTTTATTAGTAAATACAAACTTTTCTCACAAGGTCCAGAAGCGTCATTCAAAGTATTCCTGTATTTTAGTGTGAAGAATGGAGCATTAACTTTCCCTTTTCACAAAACTTATTTTATCAATTGTGCTGAATAAGTAGAGTAACACTTTAATGGACTGTGGTATAGCCTTTGAGATAAAGCTATTAGTATATCTACTGGGAGACTGTCTTATTTTGGAAAGTGGAGTTCCTTGTCAGCCACTCATTTTCTTTCAATTCTTCTGTCAGGAAAAACGTGGCCTCCGAGAACTACGAGTACTTGAAAATCTAAAGAACACAATCTTTGAAACAAATGAACACGTTCTTCCTAAGTGTGAGCAGGCAATGCATGACAATCTCAATGAAGCATTCAAGAGATGTGAGTTGCTTCTTACTTTCCTTGTTGTATCATTTTGAGAAATAATATATATAGTTTGGGTTCAGAATATAATTTGTGGAAAAATTACCATCCTTGGGTAAATTTTTGACCATTTAGTTGCCTTGTTCTCATTTCTGTGAAATTTTGAAAGGGAGACAACAGGGACATTTTTTGTTATTTATTGGTCCAGCCAACACAGCTCTTGCTAACGGTTACATTAAAGCTTTTTGTTGACTTAAGTAGAAGTTATTTCAGCTCAAGCTTTTACAACTCACTTAGAAACAGGGTAGTGCTCCATGTTGGCTAAAGCCATGGACAAAATTTTGGTTTTCTGGTTTGTCGCAAGCATGCTGTGGTGTGACCTTCAAGTTTCTTAATTTTCCCACAGGAGAGTATAATACTGTCCCCTATGATTTAAAACAAAACTTGTTGGTGTATAGCTATGAAATGTGCTGCTATTATTACTGTCTTTAGTCACAAATAGGGTAGTATTAGTAATAATTCTTGTATTCTAATCTAGTTTCACGTTTTGTATTGAGATTTTAAAAAATTGTTGCACTAATTTTTTGTCTTTTTTTTT
>NW_010546398.1:0-994 GCF_000687285.1 Phaethon lepturus | reverse complement strand
AGGATAGCTTCTCAAAGAGATATTTCAGGGGAGAGTGGCTATATAGCTTTAGCTGCCAAATTTATGCAGTTGAAACATGCCAGTGTGAGTTTTGTTATATTTTCTGTATAGCATATTGTATAAACATTTAATTTTATATGATGTTTGTATATGTTAGATACCATATAAATAATAACAAATAGTAGATGATGTTATACACACAAAATGATTGCAGGATAATACTTGAAACTTAAGTTAGTTACGGAAATCAGGCATATGTTCTAACACCACCTAAATCGAGTGAACCTTTGATACTACTCCCTGACTTTGTAATGGTCAGCTGTGCACTGCATCATTAGTAATAGAATCACAGAATGGTTGAGGTAGGAAGGGACCTCTGGAGGTCATTTTGTGCAACCTCCCTACTGAAGCAGAGGCAGCTAGAGCCAGTTGCCCAGGGCTGTGTCCAGTTTGGTTTTGAGTACCTCTACAGATGGAGACTTTACAGCCGCTCTGGGAAACCTGTGTCAATGTTTGACCACCCTCACAAGAAAAAAGAGTTTTCCTGTGGTCAGATGGAAGTTCATGTGTTTCAGTTTGTGGCTACTGCCTCTTCATCTGACAGTGAGCACTATAGTGAAGAGTCTGGCTCCCTCATCTTCATTCCCTTCAATCAGATATTTATTCACATTGTGAATAAACTGTGGAAGACCCAGGCCTTCTAATCTCCAGGTTGAACAGTCCTAGCTGTCTCAGCCTTTCCTCATATGAAAGATGCTGCAATCCCTTAATCGTCTTTGTGGCTGTGTGCTAGACTTCCGTCCATCTCTTTTGTTTACTGGGGAGCCCAGAAGTGGACACACTACCACAGGTGTGTGGCCTCACAAGTGCTGAGCAGTGGGGAAGGATCATCTCCCTTGACCTGTTAGCAGTGCTCTTCCTAATGCAGCCCAGGATGCTGTTTGCTTTAGTTTTTTCATACAGTCATAGAATCATAGGATAGTTTGGGTTGGAA
>NW_010546397.1:99873-100781 GCF_000687285.1 Phaethon lepturus | reverse complement strand
CCCGCCGCTTGCAGCCACGTTGCGCAGCAGAGGAGGCACCCGGGAGGAGTCACTGTCCTTCACGGCCAGTTCAGTCTTTCTGTTGCAAAGGTCCTTTGCCAAAGCAAAAATTCACACACTTAAATTTCCTTCCAGGGGTTACCGACTCCCGCAATGATTAAAATGGAAAGAATTTTTTTAATTACATATTCTTTTTCACTGTTTGTTGTCTTCTCTGGCCTGGCCAGGAAAATACCTCAGGAAGCCTTGCTGCTTCTTGTTACTCATGCTCTCTGAATTTTCTTTCTAGCTCTGTCACCGATGTCATCACTTATGTAAAAAGCGCCTCTTTTTACCTCAGCTCTTTGACCCATGAAATAGTTGAAGAGCCTTTGCATCTCACATGTCAAATCATTACGTGCTCACCATTACTGTGAGCACTTGCCATGGGTGGTACTAAAGAAATGTGATGTCTTCACAGCGTCAAGAATATTTTCTCACCTGTAAGGGTCAGCCTACAGGTGTTTCAGTCCAGAGCTAGCCCATTACAAAACTGCTCAGAAATATGCAGGGCCAAATTCTGCTCTGAATTACATCTACCCAGCTCGGGGGGAGGCTGCAGGAGCCATGGAGGTTCTTCACAAGGCAGATGGAGAGGGAGCAGGAGCTGGGCCCACTGCTGGCACACAGAAAAGTCTCCTAATTATTGGGGTCTGGGGGTGTAAGAGCAGCCTCCCAACCCAGGCAGCTGCAGCAAGCAAGCCCTTGAAGGAAGGAGAGCAGTAGCAGGAGAGGCTCCGTCTTTTGAGAGGCTTTGCTGGTCTGGAGAGTTAACCAGACGTAGCCAGGTTGCATTCACATCATTCTTCCTTTCCCCTGGGGATCAGAAAGGGTTAAAAAAACCCTGTGATATAAGTCTGTGTTCACAT
>NW_010546397.1:83988-99842 GCF_000687285.1 Phaethon lepturus | reverse complement strand
AATTAATTGGGGGTGGGGGGGGGGGGGGGGTTTACACATGTCACTGGCCATAACTCAGACTTTTATTATAATCGTGACCATATGGTTAATGGGACTTAATAAACCACTGTTGACCTGGACTCTGTGCGCACAAATCTCTTGCTCCCTTTCCTTTTTTCCTCGCTTGTCTGGACATGCTATGCCAAGCAGCTGCAATTTAGTGACTCTAAAAGGCCAGTTTCAGTGGCCAGCAGCTAGTTAGTTTAGAAAGAATAAAAACCCCAAGGAAGCCACATTGCACCGTAGCCCGAGGGAGGCAGGGACCGACTTTCCCAGGGTGGCGGGGCAGCTGCGCGGCGCATCGGGACAGGCACGAGCAGTGTCTCTGTGAAGGCTGGAGCAGGGGACACGGCAGGGACATCAGGCAGGCTCCTGCCCCAGACACCAGAGGCCCTGGGTGAGCTCCAGTGATTGCTGTAGAATTAAACCCATGCTTCTCCTGGTGCAAGCGAGAGGAGCGTTTAGCCAAGCATTTCAAAGAACCCTTGCCTTCTGGTTTTGGCAGGCACAAAGCCTTCCACTTAATGGAAATTAGAGCTGGGGGAAAAAGCTATTAAATCCTACCTCAAGCTTTCCCCTGGGAACCCAGCGCAGGACTGATGCAGGCCATGTCTTCTTCAACCCCTTATCTAACCTACTTTTAAAATGATCTAAATGATGGGCGTGTGGCCCCAGCCTTGGCAGAACATTTATTTTTGGTCAGTGCCATGCTACCGTCTCTCCCACTTTTAATAATGCTCTGTTGTCACCTGTCTGTCCCTGACCAGCCTGCTCAGCCACCTCTGTCCCCAAAGGGGTAATGCAAAGCCTCAGCAGGCACGGCTGGACATCTGCTCACCACTATCAGTTATCCAAGCTGTGCTGCTCCTCGGGCTTTTGCCTATAGCCCTTTACAAGACCTCACCATCCAGAAATTTCCCCTAGCTCAGTTTCATTGCATTACTCCCAGGAACGCTGCTGTTGACTGATTTTACAGGTGGGGGCCCAGGAGGAGAAGCTCCTCAGCTTTCCCAGAGAGCTGAACATATGTGCCTTGGAGGAATGAGTAATCATGAAACTATAGGTATTGAGGCATGTGGCTGACACATCAGGCTGAGCCAGGGTAGAGGTTTTGGTTCATTCCTTTGATCTTGAGATGAAATTTAATGTTTTTATTATTTGATTGGTGTTTTTGTGATTACATGCACCTGCCAATAATGATATCCAGGCACACGTGTAGGTGGGGTGCTGTTGAAATTAAACTCTCTTCCTTCCCTAAAATGACTGTGTAAACACCAATTCCAGCTCCTTGTGTCATGTTTAGAAATGAGGGCTCCTGGTACCGTATTACCCCTTCTGAGCCATACAGAACAGACATGGAGGAAGGAGGAAGCCTGCGCTTTTCTGCTCTCCTAGCCTTTTTTTTTTTTCTGTTTTCTTTTTTTTTTTTTTTAAATCAGTTTGCCTGCTGTTTTGGAAATGTCATATCTTTGCCACATCGTGCACTTAGGACTGTGTTTCTTCCGTCCACGGATAGTTCACATGGCTTCATTTAGGACCTGATCCAAGGGCTGGTGGTCACAGCTGGAGTCTTTATGCTGTCTTTGATGGATTTTGGAGCAGCCTGAGTAGATTTTGGTACATCTTCAATCACATTGGGTAGGTATCAACTGTTACTCTTCCCCAAGCTCTGTCTCTCCTGAAATTGGAGGGGGTTTTTCCTAATGAGTGGCAGACTTGGTACTTGGATAGCTATAGGAAGTATCAGAGATAGATGGACAGATAGACTGCAGGGTGGGTCAGAAACACAAAAAGATATATTTAAAATGGAAAAGCCAAAGAGCTGTGTGAAGGTTTGGCTTTCAACAGGTCAGATATGGGAGGTGAAAACTTCCCAAAACGTCATGAAGAACCTGACCCCAACCCCAGGGCATCTCACCTTCCTCTCCATCCCACTCTTCACACACAAAATACCCCTCCCACAGCGGCCTCCTCTAGCACCACGCTGCCCATTTCTGCAAAATCACACCCAAGTACTGCCCGGCTAACAGCCGTCGGGTCGAGGGCTGGTTGCCAGAGGTGGACACAGCCTGTGTCAGTTGGGAAGGTGCAAGTGGCAGCACAACCACCCATGGCACTCTCTGGAGATCATGGTGGGCTTGGTGGTTCCCCAACAGTGTCCTCTCCAGCAAGTGCCCACAGGTCAGGAGCAGTGGCTGATGTGAAAAAGCAGCCTCTGAGAGTGTAGCACCGTCTTTGCCCGTGCTGGATCCCCCTTCTCCTCTGTTCCTCGGCACCAGCAGCCCAGCACGGGGCTGCCCAAGGGTGCAGGCAGAAGCAGCTACAGCTCAAAAAGCCTCGCTGCAAGCAGGAGCTTTGCGGGCAGTGTCAGCAGGGGAGGCAAGGGCCCGACAATGACTGGGCAGCTTCGGGGCAGTGCTGGGGGACCAGGAGTGGTATGGGCACCCTTCGCCGCCGTTTCCATGCACCGCGTACAGACGGGAGGCATCCAGCTCCAGGTACGGCGGTCCAACAGCTCTTCCTTGCTTGAAAATCAGATCAGCTTGATCTGGCACACAGAAAAGTCTCCTAATTATTGGGGTCTGGGGGTGTAAGAGCAGCCTCCCAACCCAGGCAGTTGCAGCAAGCAGACCCTTGAAGGAAGGAGAGCAGTAGAGCAGAGCAAGCACCAAGCACCGTGCACGGGGTCACTGCAGGATTTTACCAACAAAGCATGGTCTGCCTAGTATTACTTCGGCCCAAGGTAGTGTGTCATGCTACGCCCTTTAAAGAGCACGAGTGTTGCTCCTCTGAGGTAATTTCAGCCATGTTAGAGGCTGCCAGTCACACGGGAAAGAGCCCTTCAGAGCAGCATATAACAGACAGGCAGTGTGCTGCACGTCTCTGCCCGCCGGAGGGGAAGCGGGAGGGCTCCGCTGCTCCCCACGGGAGGAGCGTGCCCAGAGGAGCGGGAGGCATGTGGTCTTCACTCCGAGAATGCTGGCAATGTTTACAAAGTCAGACACGTCAGCGCAGTTACAGTCAGCGAAGTGAGTGTAAAACTGGCCTTGTTACTTCCCAGATCTGAGGGATACGAGTCAAACGTGCACAGATGGTCGGCCACTTTCCATAATGAAACACGTCTTTATTGTCCCGAGGAAGCTGCGTTTCACAACCTAAGCATTGAGGCTTGCTTCTTTTTTTATATATTTTATTTTCTCTGCAAACTGTGGGCAGTTTTGCCCCTTTCCTTAAATCAAAAATTGTGGACGATAAAGACGTGTTTCATTACTTAGAGCTGGCCAAGCATCTGTGTGCAATGGACTTCATTTTCTTCTCTAGGTTGCTGGCACAAACATTCCCAGCCGAAGCCAGAGAGGAAACTGAAGTGAACGCAGGGATCCGAGTACTCCCAAACTTGGGGAGAGTTCAGACTTTGTGGCTGCTTCTTTCTGGTACGTGCCCAACTGCCACATCCCAAACTTTAAATGATGTGGTGAAGTTTAGGCACAGTCTGGCTTTGCCAGACATGAAATGTTTGGGTACCTATGCTGCCACAGTTCCCAGAAGCAGCACAAGCTCACAAGGAGTAGATACTGTTCTTTGAGGGATGAGTGAATTGGTGCAAGGCTGCCTTGAGCGACCTATCTAGAAAGCACATCATGCTAGTGATACCTGGGCTTTTTTTCATTTCTACCCTCACTAGTGGGGTTGCAGCCCTTACTTTTGTTTACATGTCTGGATTCATGGCCCTGGCAGGGCTTGTGAGCACTAGTTTGGGAACCTCTTCCCTGGAGCTGGTTCTGAGCTCCTCCTCTCTGCCAAGGAGGGGATGTGGTGCGATGTTTGGTCCCCATAACTGCTGTTCATGAGGCTCTAGGATCCTGCCGGGATCCTGCCTGCCCAGCAGAAATGATGCTGTCCTGTTCTGATTTACGCTCCTGACAGAATACTTAACAAATACACTACTTTAAAGCATTACCGTATTCACCTTGGGACGAATCCATTCAGAGACACAGTACAAAGCATATGGTTGTGATGACAGCTCTGGGACCAGGATGTATTTGTCCCCAGTGCCATGGGGTTATGCCTGCAAGCATATATTTTGTGAAAAGTAGTTGGCTTTAATGATGTTTAAACAGCCAGTTCTCCTTATCAGGAAAGACAGAAAGACTAAGAAATAAAAATAGAGGAAGGAGGAAGGGAGAGGGCCCCAAGAAAAAGACAAGTCATTTTTACCACAAGTAAAAGTGTGGGGCTTTTGACCAGGCACCTGAATAATTAGAAGCATGCTTTTAAAAACTTCCCTATCTGCATAATTTGTTGCCTGCCTGCTGGTGGGTTCCCAAAGACAATAAAGGACTAGTCTGCAAGGGGAGCAGCCAAGTGGGATTCTTGAGAACCGTGATTCTGCTCCTGGCTTTTCTGTCGATTCTCCCTGGGAGCCAGGACTGAGCCAGGATATGTGCTTTCTCTTCGTGCTGCAGCACAGACATGGGCTTGGGCTGCTTGCTTGGTGAGGCTGAATCGATTCATGTCTGTGGATACAGTCACACCATGTCTTACACCGGAGTGTTAGGCCCCAGGGCTAAAGCCTTAGCCTGGCTTAATTTCTCTTTGGTCATATCCCAAGTCTTGGTCCTGGCTTTCTTGACCCTGGTTTCAAAATGGGCTCTGCCCCGGGTTAGGAGCCAGCCAGCACACCGGTGCCAATTCAGGTCCAACTTCTACTGTAAGAGGCAAGGGTGATGAGACACATTCCCACACTGTGTGACAGCAGCATCACATCGTATGCAGTACCTCTGCATGAGATCCATGTCTCTCAGGATGTTCAAAATAAAATTTGTAATGGAAAATTCAGGCATACTAGTGTTTAATCAAAGGTAATCAATTCACAAGAAGAGAGCAGGTATGAAGCACTCTTACTGTGCTGTTGGAAACTTCCCTAAATATAAGAAATGCTTACAAAGTACAGAACATGCATGTTCTAAATCCATATAACTCATCTTCTCCACTATTTAAATCCCATCTTTAGCTTCTTAAATTGCAAGGACAATCAAGGGACTTAAATTGTAAGTCCCCTGACTGTCCTTGCCTAAAGCACGTGGCTTCTAAGGAACCTGACCATCACAGAGTTTTGGGGACCTTCTCCTTAAGACATGTTTAGGACAGGAAAAAATCTCAGTGAATTCACTGTCCTGTTGACAGTTTTGTTAAAAACCCAAGCAATTTCCGGTGACAGATTTGAAGAGCAGCTGGTGTCTTGGCTGGGCACGGTGCAGAGCTGAAACTTCACTGAAATGCTCTGGTTGCCCTTCAGAGGAGCCTGTCTCTACCCCTTGACTACATGAGGGACAAAGAGCCTGGCCTCCTGGCTTGACTTGGACAAGTAAGGTGCTTGGTGGCGGATGTTGTGATTGAGGAATGAGGTAACAAGAAGCTATAATGCAGCTGAATATTGATCTATGTTAGAGGGCCAACCTATGATCTCAGCAAAGTGGTTATATTACTCAGGAAGTAAACTAGAAGGAAAAGCCTCCTCCCAATTCACTTCTGTCCTGGCCTCTTCTGTCCCACCTTTTGCTACCTCATAAGATGCCCATTTGGCAGTGCATGGAGTGTGTTTGCACACATCTGCTACAGCTCTGACGTAGCTTTCTACACTTATGGTTACCTACCAGGTCTTAGGTTTCAGAGCGGGCTATCACCTGGCCAGGTAGGTGACTACAGTCCTCCACAAACTTGCATGGCAGGTGTATAAGGCTCTGCTGTTGATTCTTCCCTGCCACTGGGGCTGGGGAAGCTACACTGAAGGCAACAGCTCTATGTCTACATGATGGTCCTTGAATTGCAGTGTAGCCACTGCAGGGCACAAAGTTAAATTTTGTGAAGCACCAGTTTTTAAGCTGCAACTCAGAGGCAACTCTACCCTGCAGCTAGAGCCAGGAAAACCACCTGGCTCTCACAGCAGACAAGTCTTCAAGCTCTTTTTCTTCTTAAAAACATGTACAGCGGTAGATAAAGCAGAGAACCCAAACAGTTCCCAAAGGCATTCGGCGTTTTCACAACACCACCGTTAATGAACGAAAAGCCAGTTCTGGTAAGAGCAACATCTTTTCTTTTTTTAGATTGCAAACCTTGGCTAGATATAATTGCATGAAGTCTTCTTTCATTGGATTCCTTGTGTTTGTAAGATCAAAGCCCCGCAGGATGTAACAGGAATCTCTACAATAGCCCTTGGATACTCATTTTAATAAAGAGTTGCTTTTAAAATAACCCAGAAAGCAAAAAAAAAAAAAAAAAAAAAAGCAACCAAAATCCAGGTCCTGATGGGGTAACATATTTATTCTGTCTCAATTATTTTCAGCTCTGCAAGACAAGTCTCAGAAATGCCTTTCCCGCATCAAGTTTGTCTCATATAGGGCTGTATTTCCCAGCTACTCAAGTAGAGGTGGCATGGAGCAAAAAAGGGTTTTAGATGGACTTAGAGGTAGAACAGATGGAAGTAGAATTGTGACAGCAGCCCAAGATGATCAAGAAGTGCTATGCCACTCTGAGAGGGAGATTCAGCAAGGGCTGTGCTTGCAGCCTCTGTGGTGTCAAAATGCTCCCTTAACCCCCCCAAAGGAAGGCTTGGTGTGTCAGGCAGTCATTTGGTAGTCCAGCACTACTTTCTCAAATAGTTCAAAACCATACACTCCTGTATACCCTCAGCTCTTGCTCCTGCCACTCAGCCCACCCTGAGATGCTGATGGAGATGCCCCTCACGTGCCATTAGCACGCCCCTCTGCTGCCCTAACATAGTGCTGCAGCCTAGTGAATGTGAGAAGGGCAACTCTGCTTGCTTTGACCAACAGCTTCCCATCTGCCAGAGCTTGCTGGGGGAACTAGAGGAGTTCCAGAAACACCCTGTGTTTGGCAACACGGCATCATCCGTATCCACAGCTTGACATTCACCTTCTTGTCACAGTGAAGAGCTCGGCATGTCATAGAGAGAGGTTGGGGTAGAAAAAGTTGTTGATAAATGGTCTCTCTCTGAAGCCCTAAGCAGACAGAGTGTGCCTGAGTGAAAACCATAAAGCAAGCCCTTCTTCCACTGCTAAACTGACAGCGAATCACGCTGAGGGTCAGGCCTTTGGTGGGTGATTCATGGTTCTGGGGTCACATAAGTTAAAGATTCTCATCTGAAGGGGATTAGGTGTTTCCAAGGAAGCAGAGTTCTTCAGTGCCTCTAGCATTTCCTTGAAGCTTTTGGAGTCTCAGACTCACTTAAGACCTACCTCATTATTCTGTCTCATCACATGAAAAGTCCATCACAGCTTTGGCAGAAGGTATGGAGGGTGTGTGGTGCAGGGGACACGAAAGGAAATCCTTTGAAAGGTGCCAGTTCCTTCCACCAAACCCAAATACATTTGGGTGCAGGAGAAGCCAGGGCAGCTCCTGGGAGTCTCCTTGGTGCCCGATAATATGTTCATCATCTGATGATAGCCTGTCAACAGAGCATGCGCCCCGCTTGGTGCCCTCTGTGTGCCCCATACTTTGCTGTGCAATTGCACCTTCCACCCTGCTCGCTGCAGACCAGCACAAACACCTCTTTGGGTGCAGAGAGCTGACTACGAGGCACATCCCAGGTGGTGACAACTCACCCAGAGAAGACAAACATCTCCTGTGGACACCGCATGTTGGGCTGGCTGCTCCACTGATGAGACCTGGCTCTCATGAGACTGCTTAGGGACAGGGCTGGAGCGAGCTCTGTTGGCTCTTGTTTGCCTCCTTCTGAACTCCCTCCCTCTGCTCCTTTTTCCTTTTCAACATCAAACGCTTCTCTCCTAGCAAGGTGTTTTCTGATGCTTTGCATTAAGTTCTCAGTGTAAAATTAGAATGTATTGGGCCACTACAAGATGCTGAGGTTGTTAAAGCTGTGTGTGTGCGTGTGTGTGTGCATGTGTGCATGCACATGTGTGTGTGTACGTGTGTGTTTAATGCAGGGCTTTACAAAACTATCAAGCACTCTTTAAAGTGCCATAAAATTTAATGCTCAATAGGGAAGCCTAAACAAATGAAGCTGCACTATAAAATGTTTAGTGTTTCTATGGCTTTCACTTTGAACATGAAGACTTACTGCAACTCACAAGAGGGATTTCTCTGTCCTTTTCTCTTCCTTATCCTTTCTCCCTTTGCCTTTTTTCTTCTGTATTCCCCATTCCCAGAGAATTTACCATGGATTTTCTACGGGAATATCTCCAACTCCCCGTGCACTTGGTTCCAAAAAGTGCAGCTGTCTGCCACTGAAGGGAGCTGCCTGTTCTCTGATTGTTCCTTGGCAAATATATAGTGGAGATTAAAAAAAGAGCACTACTCTTTCATCTACCCCAAAAGCCACTATATTTAATTATTTTACTGTGTAAAGTGGCTGCCAGAAGTGCCTGGTGCAACTCTTATCCTTGGTCTGCTGCGATTTTGTTTGCTTTTGTTGTGGCTTCAAACACAGTTCTCAAAGCAAAGTGTGCCCTAAGGTCTCCTAAGGCACAGGCAATGGGGACATTTTGTAACTGCCCAGTGAAGAAAGCCGAGTTGCACATTCTTGTTATTGTCAATGAACGCAACTATTGTGTGACTTCCACCTTACCTGCACATCTCTCAGCACCCTCTCTCTAAAGTAAGGCAGGACATGAGCAGGTGAAGGTGTCCTTCTTGCTGCCGTGAGAGGACTTCTCAGCTAACCCCCATGGAATAACATAGTCAAGTACTGGTGAATAAAGTTAGGCAGTTAAGTAAATTGCCTACTTTCAAAGGCAACGGGGATTAGATATTACCCTGACTGAACAGTACCAGACCATTCTCGGCCTCATGGTCCTCACGTGTACTCCAATGGTGGCAACGTTCACCGTCTTCTGGTATAAAGCTTTCAACTCATTAAAGTTTGTGACATTTGGCTTCTCAGGACTGAGATGCAGGCTGAGACTGGCGGGAAAGAACAGAACACGCTTCTAGCTGGCATAGCTGTGTTTCCACCAACAGGTAATGGGGGATGAATAAGAGGCAGTAAAGACTGTAAGGTGTCACCTCCATCTCTTCTAGACTATGGCACAATTTTATGTAAATGTATGGTTTCATCTCTGTCCATACTATGATCCCTTTAGAGAAAAGATGTAGCCAGATGCCTTTGTCCAAAAAATTTTTCCGAGTGAAAGGCTTCAGATTATCCAGGAAATTGAATGGGTCCTCTTTTGCTAGACCTCAGAGAAGCCACAGCCTGTGTCCTTTCCTATTATTTCAGCCACATACTTCAGTCTCATCAAGGAAACATTGCAAGGTCACAGCCTTTCCTTCTGACTGGAACCCAGGAAAGCGGGGATTATATCTTGCACATACTCTAACAGTCCTGTATTTGGACACAAGTGGAAGGAACTTGTCTGTTTTCTAGTTGGCCTTCCATCTGCCCCAGGGCCTGAACTTAGCTGCAGGTTTCGGCATGAGAAGAGGCATGAAGTTCCAACGTGCACATCTGGAATTAAGAGCCGAAAATTGGGCTCGGTGCTGATAACGCTTTATTGACAGGAGATGAAAGTCTTGATTCCAATAACTTTCCGAGCTCCAGTTCCCACTGCTTTACGAGGTGTTACACACTTTGGTACCTTTGAGAGAGAGTTTGCTTCCCCTCCTTCTCTCCCACATCTTTATTGCTTCTGTTCCACAGACTCGAGTCATTAAAGTCTGAAATGCTTCAGCCCAGGAGGGTACGGAAACCTCCTTTTCCTGAGCCCCAGTGAGAAAATGTCAGCAATCAGTTTATCTGAGAGGGATGGGCATGACAGACCCTGAGGCCAAATGCTGCCGGGCTCCTGGCATCAGCCAGTGGCAGAGCTCAGTGCTAATGGCTCAGGACAAACTCCACTTGCAAAGGGGGCAGCCACCTACGATCCCTACTCAGTTCATCTTCCTTCCTCTGCCCGCTGCATCAGGAGGGAAAATTAAATCAAGTACCGCAGGAGGCACGATGTGACTGTCGTTCCCCACTGCCATGTGCTCCTGCACTAGCAGCATGGTGGGTGAGGCAGAAGTCTCGTGATCGTGGCCTTACCCAGCACCAAGGATCAAATTGATGTCAGAAGGCTCCAAAGTCAGGGGGACACCAGCCACTTCCGTCAATCCTGTCTTATAAAGCACAGGTCGTCTGCATCCATTGGACTTTGAAAACCAAGACAATACCTGTGTTCTTGTTCCGCTTTGAGCTGACCTGAGTTACCATTCTCCTCTGTGCTCTAGACATGGGTTGAGGGGCTTCCTCCTGCTTGTCTTGGGCTACCTGGTCATTTACCTCATTCTCCTACTGCTGGAAACACGACGTAATAAGAGTCAGCTGCTGTTAGGGACCCCAGTCCCTGAATCAGTTCTGCATTAACAGCAAAGGTGCCATGAAGGGAAAGTCAAAGGCTGCAGGCCATTATAATTACAACTGTCAAAATACAACGTTGTTGAAACTGGGAAATATTTTATAAAGGGTTTTTTGTGTGTGTGCAGAAAATGTGTGCTTGCCTGCAGAAGGACTTCTGTGTTTGTAAGCATTCCTTTCTTCCTTACATTAGATTTATCTCCTAATAGTTACTAGCTGTCCTTAAAAATCTTGCCTGTGCTTTTCCTTAGAAGAAGATGCCTGAAAAAATGAAGTTTGGGGTTTTCAGCCAAAAATAAGGTATTTTGTCTCAAAAAAACTTGCAATAGGAACTTTAGCCAGCTATCATGAGTCACTCTTCACTTTTAAGAGACAATGTCTTCAGTTACTCATCATCACATATTGGGCATCTTGGGATCTGTAGTTTTATCCCAGTATCTCATCTGCAGAGCTGAGTGTGGGCATGAAGAAATCTCACTGCAGCTCCCATTACATAAGGCAATGACATTTAAATGAAGGATAAACATTTTCAATGTTAAAAATAATTCAGGTTAAATTTTTTAATTTTTAATGTTAACACCTCCCCCCCATGTTTTCAGATCAGCTGTTATTGCAGCTCTGGGATGGCACTATTAAGGCTCCTGTTGTAACTGCAGGCAGTCTGTTCCCCCTGCAGGAAGCTGCTTCAGTATTTATTACAACACTGGGGTTATCATTAGTGTTAACTAACAGCTGTCCCTAAGGGTGGATAAATTGTGATCCAGAAACCTTATCATCTCATTCATTTGCTGTCTCTTGCCCACCTCCTTTTTCTGACTTCGACTCTGAATTGAGTCGAGGAAGAAATTGTGACTGAAGCCACAAGGCTCCTCTGGGCTTCCCCTTTACTGCTGAGCATCTCGTCCCGTGCTGATATCCATCCGTAGTTCTTCACAGCCCAGCGCTTCTGAAGCCCATGGAGAAGGAGGCAATTAAAAGTGGCACGAAATTACCAGTTTCCTGGCTGGATTCAGAAATGTGCACCCTCCTGCAGGTCTCTGGGATGCTGCTTATCTGCAGGTCTCTCTTGTTTGACCTGAAGATTCTTTTTGTCTTTGGTGATTTCTTCTTTCTGTAGAAGATTGGAAGCACTGAGCCTGCAGGAAGCTAATAATTTTCTCCAACTCTCGCTGATACAACAAGGTCCCTCGATAGCTGCTGCCTGCTCCTGCCTCTCCCCAGAAGTTCCAGTCCAACAGTGCGAGACTGTCACAAAACCAGACTCTTAGAGGGGGCTTCCCTTCTTAGAAGGTGCAAGGTTGCTTTCCAGCTGACACAGTCCTGATGCATTTGGGAAATCGATGGCCAGCTCTTTGGACTGCTTTCCCTAATGCTTTCTGAAAGAGCTGGGTGGCTTTAGTTTTACACCAGATATCAAAGAGCAGGTCAAAACATGGAAAGGTCTTGAGTGCTCACTTGAAAAGATCCCCAGAGAGTCTGAGAGTGGAATCCTTTCCCTGCCTTCACAGATTTTATTTTAAGCTTCACAGCAAGCTTTTTACTCTTTTCTGGACCTGAACTGTCTCTGGTCTGTCAGCCACATGGTGCATATATCTGCATCCCCTTCCCTGCCAGCATTCTCCCAGTCATTATTCCCAAAACCTGATCTCCTTGTCTAAGCCTCCATGTGTTAAGGATCCCTTTGGGACAACATGATTATTTCCTTCTGCCTGCTGTGTATCCCCTGACAGCTTGTCTGGCAAAAGCTAAGCTTTGACCACAGGCATATATCAGTCTTAGAACTGGTTCATCTTGAGAAGTACCATTACATGGAGTTACAGTCCTTTCACCAAACAGATCTTGTCACCAAAACAACAGAGAAAGAGTTGGTAACTTTTGAACTTCTTCATGTCATAGAAAGTGCACTCATTTGCTTTCTGTTCAAAGTGACTTTTAACTTGGAATGAGAAAACCAATAATGAGGAAAAACAAAATTAGAGTGCATATAGATCAGTAATGTGTGTGTATGTACTAAGTTAGGGTCCCCTGGCTTCCCACCAGGTCAGTCAGCTACAGAACCAGCTATGAAATGTATCCTCCATTGCCTGTAAAGAGAAGCCTGAGGGAACATAGGACAAGGGCCTACATAATAATGGTTGGCCTGGGTTTGTCACCAAATCTGCTATTCCTAGAATGGAAGAGACTTAGACAAAAAACAGCTAATGACGGACTTGAAACACCAAGAGAAACTTCTTCATCCAGCCTAGAGTTAAGCCATGGAATTCCTTGTCACAGGATGTTTAGATGTAAATAATGTACTTGCTAGAAGGGTAAATTGAGGAAAAAAGTCATCTAGAGCTGTTAAACAAAGGATATTAAATTGTTGGAAGTTTGGGAATATGTACTTAAAATCTGCCTTGTTCACCCTTTCCTAGGTATCTGTTATGCAGGTATCAGAGGGTGGCAGAGCAGCTGAACCTTTGGTCAGCTACTGTGTTGAAGGACCACACAGTCCTTTGTATGTCTAGATGATGTTGCTTTACAGCCTTTACTGCCCTTTCAGAGGACCTTGCTTCTGTCCAAAGTTTGCTGCTTTTTCTCCTTTCTAATACACAACCACAACTCAAGAGAGACAAGCTGTAGTTTGTGTACGGGGGAGATTCTTAGGGTTACAGGATGCCCAAACATGTTTCCCTACTAAAGGCAGGAGGATCGTCTCTCCCAAGGCTTGGGCCTCTGTTGTAACCAGAAAGCAATACTCCATCTCATGTTGCTTCTGTCTTCCTTTGCACTGAGCCCACAGTCTTATGATCTTATGATTCTGGACAAGAATTAGGAAAACTGCGCTCATGCTTATGAAAGTAAAATAAACTACTAAGCAAGGTATACACTCTTTTGAACTCTTCAGAACTTCTCTCAGCCTATCCTGCAGAAGAAGGGCTGGGTTATCCCAACTGTGTTGACTTCCAGGTTGTACCGGAGCTGCTCAGTAACCCATTGCTCAGAGACACTTGATATTTCTTTGGGATTTTCCCAGCATTACTCTTTGTATAAAGTGTTCCAGGTGCAGATATTTTATTAAACATGGAATTCTGATTTCAGCTTGCAGAAAAATAAGTCCCTCAAAGTACTGACATGAATTGGCTGTTTCTGAAAATAAATGTCTCAGTGAAGGAGACAAAATTAGGCATAGAATTGGTGAAACTTGGACAATTTTGTATTGCATACCTTGGTTCTCCAAGATGCCACGAACATGTATCAGCTCTGGTGTGAAACATTCCCTTTCCTTCTGGCTCCGAGACCCACATACAGGCAATCCATTACACCACAATGAGCCTGTTTCCTTCTCTTGCCATTCCTGGCTTTCCGCTGACTAAGGAGGGAGGAACAGGTACCCCTGTGTTTGCCCTGATGGCCAACAAAAGATTTTAACCCTTTGCTGCCGGGATCCTCTGAGGTGAAAGCGAGGAGCACAAAGTCGAGCAATGCTGCACCTCCGCCGCGGCTGGCTGCAATCTCCTGTTCCCCTTCGACAGATGGAAAACACCCTGAAGCAAAATTAAGAGGAGCCCTGTTTATTTTGGGACTGCAGATTACTGTCAAACATGAAGAGAGACTATTATTTCCATTGTGGAAAATATGGCATTAGCGAATGAGCAGTTCCCTCCGCCTCGGCTTTGTGTTTTGCTTTTTCTCTAAGGAAGGTTTCCTCTTTTTTTGTAGCACAGGCTTGAATTAAGTGGGCAGAGAAGCATTTAAATACAAATATTTGTAAACTAAGTGGTTTTCCTGAACAAAGCAGATCCAGATGACAGACAGTCTGCTGGCTGCAGCATCTCGGAGCCTGTCGCACGACGGCCCCCTTTGTTCGGTGGCGGGGTACCCGCAGAGGCGTCCCGGGGGGCACAGGGGGCCAGTAGGCAGTACCCAATGCTGGGGGACGGCAGCGGGAGAGCCCAAGCAGGGTCTGCCCCAGTGCAGGATGCAGGAGGCAGAGCATTTTTGGCCACAAGTACTAAACTGCCAGGCCTGAAGGCAGTGAGGACCATGGTAAAGCTGATGATAATTAGAGAGCCCAAAGGCGCGGAAGGTGCTACAGAGGTGCAGAAGAAGACCTCATTGGTATCTCATGGATTTGTCAGGGGCCAAATAGACCCTGGAAGTCTGGCAGCAGTGAGGGACTGTGGAGGGGAGCGTGAATGGGCAGCATCAGCTCTAGACAGCTCCAGCAGTTCATCAGATCATGAGAGTGGGGCAGGAATTTTCTTGCATAATCTTTTTCTGCCAGGAAAAAATTTGCTCACCAAATCCTAAAGCTCCTGACCTTCCGAAGTGTTTGGTAAAAGGCTTAACTAGGCAGAGTTTCTCATGCCTCAGAAAGTCAAAATCGAGACGGCTGCCCCTTCTTGAGGACAGCCTGCAGTTAAGACCTTCTCTGGGGTCATAGGTGATTCAGAATCAAAGTCCTTGCTTAGCAAGCAGTCCCCACCTCTCTCCAAACCTTGTTGAATGGGTCATTGCATTTGCATTGTTTTTCATCAAAAAGCTTCGAACAAGCCCGAATCCATTCTGAAGAGAAACAAAAGATAAACCTTGGAAGCACAGGATGGGAAACACAATTCTTGCCCATCAGTATGAATTATTACCCCAGGCTTGTACTTGCTAACACAATTTCTGCCCCGTGTCGCTCACCTCCCGCGGCTCACCTGCACAGCAGCGGGCTCTGACCGGCCCCACGACCCCGCAGAGGTCCACAGGACAGCTCTGCACCTCTGGCTGCTGCAGAGCTGTGTATGCCAAATGCCAGGAAAGTGCCAGGTTTGGCTCTGCTAGCTGTTATTTTTAATTCTTAATAATGTCCTGAGGCTTCTGTTACTTTCCATTGTTCGTTTCTGGGGGGAACTGTACTGCCAAGGTCTGTTCACTTGTTCTGGCTTTTTCTGCAAAGGCCTGAAATGCCTTTTTTCTATTTGTTCTCAGAAATAAAGCATCTCTGTAAATGGCACGTACCAGCTTTCCACCCTCCCTGTGTCTTAACCACAAATGTCTCACTCCTGACAGCTTCTCTCCTGCTAACTTGGTCTTTCTGCAGCGGCTGCTTGCCCTTTCCCAGTCTGTCTGTACATCCGTGTCAGGACACTGTGGGGAGGAAGAAAAACTCCTGGTACAGAATATCTGCATGGAGCAGCCTTCCAGGTCATCAGGATGGGCATCCCCATCCGCAGGAGGCTGGTCCTGGACCCTCTCCCCCAATCTCCATGAAATATATCCCATGTTAAATCGCCTGTCACATTACTGAAGGGGGCACTGATGTATTTGATTAGTAAGGAAGCTCTGAAGGAACCCATCTGTCTTAGCATTTGGATGGATATTTATCTCTTTCATGGGTTTCTTTTGTCCAAGGGAATCATTTACTCCGATGTGAAATAATGCAAGATCTGGTCTCTTTGGGGATTTCAGC
>NW_010546397.1:72098-83972 GCF_000687285.1 Phaethon lepturus | reverse complement strand
GAGCCTCATTTTAATCTCTTATTGTCGTAAATCAGGAATAACCGCAAGAAAGTCAGTAAAATTAAGCTCGTGAAAACTGATGTACAAGACTCGGGGCCTCTGATCTCCACCAGCAATGGAGATGAACTCACTTGCTTCTCCCTCTGTCTGGAAGGCTGCTGCTCTTTAGAGATTCTCAGATGTGGCTCTGAACCATGTATGTTGGAATACAGCACCCAGGCTTTCGAAAGTGGCTCCTCACATGATTTTACTGACCAGGTAGAAAAAGGTGATATTAGGACTTATGGGGAAAAATTGTCTTTCTGGGGCTCAGGCCAAATCAATAGAAATAAGAAATTCTGGTTGTGCAGAAAGGCTTTTGAACCTACTCTCATCCCAACCAAGCTGCTGCAACACACGTCCTACTTGCATCAGTTAAAATGATGGGTACGAATCATATTCAAAAAGGAAATCTAAAGGATATTTCTGTTGTATCAGAGCAGCCTGCTTCTAAAACTTGTGTGACTATAGGAGCTCCAGGAAGCAACATTTTGTCTTTTGTTCTGCCTACCCACCAGATATGGTCAGGAAAAATGTTTTAATGTTTTCTTCTCTTTCAAAATGGCTAAAATCTGAGATTAGTTTCTTGGTATCTCATGGATTTGTCAGGGGGCAAATAGACCCTGGAAGTCTGGCAGATAAATGGAATGGATTTTGATGAAAAGCTATGTTTAATTGTAACTGCCAAGATAAGAAAATGTTTTAAGGTTTTCCTATGTTGAAAATACGAATTTAAGAATAGATAGAATTTCAACAATCTGACTTGCAAGATGCCATTTTTTCTTCATTTCCCTTCAACTTTTTATTTGTCTCGGACAGTAAGAATGGTCTGCTCACTTTCATAGTTTGGGGACATGCTGAGATTTCAAACCATGCAGGAAATACCTAATAATGCCATTCCTTCTTGCCATTCTCATGCTTTCGCATTAAGGTTTGGCATGAGACCAGGTTTAAGAGTGAAACAACTGCCTGTCTGTCAAAGTTTTACGGTTCTTCCAGCCATGTCTGGGCACCTTACTGTTTTTGTTAAAGCTTGAGAGATACACAGAGAAGTGACCTTTCTGCTTTCATAACTTGTATAAATAAAGGGGTTTGTGAACTGCTTCTGGCAGCCCTGGGTGATGGAAAGCTGAAATTCCACTTTGTGAGAAATTTTCACTTTTGAGACTGAGATGTTATTCTGAGTGGAAGTGAAAAGACAGTCTTCATGAATTTCCCTTGGAATAAACCACTGAAACATTTCAGTTCATAGCTGTCAATACATCATCTTCTGCTGATGTGGAACTGCTCTGTTTTTATAGCATCAAAACACGAAGCTGCATGTTAAATGTGACACCTGGTATATCCAGGAATATTTCACACACTTGGTGAATGACAATGTTCAGCAAAGGCGCTGAACACTGAAAGCAAAGCAAGGGATGGGGAGCCATGGGAGAGGGAACCTCTGTGCTGGGGCTCGGCACGGCCATTCCGCCCTGGGCTCCTGACGACAGGCGGGATGAGGACCCCTCAGCCGTGTCTTGAGTCCTGCTTCAAACACCAACCAGTAATGGTCAAGTCTTGCTCTCCACAGTGCTCACTGAACATTGGCGTAGCAGTAACAGCCCAACTTCACTCCAGCCTGCAAAATTGGACACTGACTCTCTCCAGCCTTTCTAAAAAACAACTCCCATTGTTGAGTTTGCTCGTCTGTACAAGAGGGGCAGCCTCTACTAGAGGATAGTCTTCTCCCAAGTAACTAACGATAGAATGAGAGGAAATGGCCTCAAGTTGCACCAGGGGAGGTTTAGACTGGATATAAGGAAAAACTTCGTTACTGAGGGAGTGGTCAAACATTGGAACAGGCTGCCCGGGGAGGTGGTGGAGTCACCATCACTGGAAGTGTTCAAAAAGCATGTAGACATGGCACTTAGGGACATGGTTTAGTGGGCACGGTGGTGTTGAGTTGATGGTTGGACTTGATGATCTTAAAGGTCTTTTCCAACCTTAATGATTCTGTGATCCTGTGAACTACATTTCCTAATGGAGTCTCAAGATGCTTCAAGGTTTAATTAATACTACCTGAATAAGGGCAAATCCTACCAACTAGCATAGCTATATTTGTTTTTAAAAACTCCTAGATTAAGAAAAAGAAAGTGGCTGCTGACCTGAACATCTGACAAGAACATCTACTGATACCCATCGTAGGGTTTTATAAACTACCTGGCTCGAGACCTTCCCTTTACATTCACTTAAAACATCCCGGCAAGCGCACAAGTAGAGCAGCCGTGTTTCCCAGCACGTGCCACACGCCTCCCCTCCTGCTTCACTCAGGGGTGTGAAGCATGAGCCACCCACGTCCCCGGCAAGCCTTCACCCTGTGGCCCTTCTCCGAGGGGACAGGCTCTGCAGCTCTCCGTCGGGCACTGATGGGGACTCCGTCTCTTTTGCGATGGCTGTCATCAATTTGTTCCTCTCTAATTTCTTTTCCCTCCCCCGTCCCCGATCATCGCACAGACATCAAGAGGCTGTGATAGGCATGTTTGAATAAGGCAAATGAACAAAGACATTCCCCCTGCACTTCCTGCTGGATAAATTACAGATGGGCCTGAACAAACCCCCCTCGATCCAGTGTGTCGTCATGTATCTGCCACTATTGCTTTCCAAGAGGAAGGATGAATATAGCTTTAAATGATTAGCTGCCTTATGTACTACCATGTCTCAAAGCAACGGGGGGTAACACGGGCACATAACTACACAGGCAAGGAAGTACATGAGGGCTGAGCATTCAGGACTCTCTAACAACTGTGGTTTCTTTATAAAGAGCAATAAAGATGGTTTTAATGTACTGTATATGATGCAACAGATGCAGGATGCCTCTGGCAAAACTCCTCTGGTCCAAAGCTGACTGAAGACAGTTTGATGATTTGCAGGGAGCTACAGATCCCAGAAGGGGGATTGTACATACCTGTCAGCTGGTAATCAAAGCTCAAACTGGCCTTGAAAAAGCTTAATTAGTACTGACACGAACATAATTCTGTGAGCTGGGGAACAGTTGGCGGCGGTGGAATTTGGTGCCTCTGCCCCGTTCTCCCCCACCCCAATCTCAGCCCTGCTGAATTTGGGGGACCAGCTCATTCTCACGTGTGCCTGCGCCTCTGGCACCACACCGGCCGTGTCTCCGGGCTTAGCAGCAGCAAACAGCAGTTCTGTTTCCTGTCTTGTACCTGCTGCCAAAGACGACCGTAGCAACTTCAGAGCTGCAATGACATTGATAAATGCAGGGCAAGAGCACGCTCAAGGGATGACAAAACACGTTCTAGGAAGCTCTAAGAAGCACACGGAAAGTAAAGCAAAAGGCTGCAGCCTGTCATCTCCCAGAAATACAGCAATGCTTCAACCCCAGAAGTTTTATATCAATTAGGAATAGATTTAGACTGAGCCTTCAAATCCAAACCGTGACATGGAGCTCCTGCCCTTTTCCTTTCTGTAGCGAGAGCTGCAAATACCCCTTTCCTTTACAAGGACTTCAGAATTCAAACCTGTTTTACATATCATGATGACTGTGATGCTTGCCTTCATAAATAAATTCACTCATTTGATTTAATATCCCACTTGACGTCCCATCTATAGGTTTTCTTGGCTTCTTTTTCTCCCTGCTGCCTGTGCCAATTCCTCCATATTATCTGGCTACAAAAGCCTTCCCAAGCTCCCGTAACTGATTCACTAGAGACAAATTTTGCATGGAAGCCCAGAGACAGAGCAGGCACTGCAGGGCCAAAGCAGGAGTTCCACTGCGTGTTGCTCACAGGGCACTGCAGACAGTGGAAGTACCTACCTGGGACTGAGACGAGCCCATGTCTTGCACTCTCTGGCCCAGAACTGGATCCAAAGCGGGATTTCCCCACACATTTGCAGTTATGTCAATGTGATGCTCAGCACTTTAGAGAAAACTGTAATGTCCAGTTGTGGGCCCAGCTCCAAAGTTCCCGAAATCCTGGGAGAAGATGGAACTATTCCTACCTCCTGTTTTCCGTATGCAGCACATCCTCCATATCCCCAACCTCTTTTAAGAAAGACCGAAGGCAGCAGAAACTTAGCCCTGAAGCCTCAGCAGTGTCAGAAAGAAAGGAAAGGAAATATTTTCTGCTTGCTTTGTTATAACTAGAGAATAACAAGCATTATGTCTGTGAATAGTTTGGCAGAAGATAGAGGGCCTGTCAATACCGTCAGGTGCCGATCACCACACACATTTCAAGCTGATGCTGTGTGACATAGTGCCAGTCCTGAAGACGGCTGGATGTGTCTGAGCGCAGCTGTGCCAGCAGTGGTGGGTCTTTCGAGTGCACTTAGCAGGAGCCTGGTGTGGCTCCAGAACTGGACCGGCTGAGATTGGGCAATCTGGACTTGATTTCTCGAAACAGTCAATGGGATGCTCATGGGATGAAGAGTGAAAAAGGGAATTGCGCTCTGTGCAATAGGAGCTCTTCCAAACCCCCTATTATGTGCAGACTGAACTCTAATCTATTTTTAGAAATTTCCCAAAAAGAAATCCCAACAACAACTCAAAACAAAACAGAAAGCTGTGCATGTCTTGAAAGAAGATGCAACCAGAATTTATTTTAGTTCTGGAGAGAGAGACGTAAATAAGTGGGGTAACCTCAATGGTCATCTGGCCAGGAGTGACCAAACTTCCACAAGCCATCTATGAAAATGTCCATTTGTCAGGAAACCACGACAGCCCTGGTAGTGCCAAGGGGGCAGATCTCCAGGAGCAGCTTCCAGACAGGAGATGACATTGTCCTCAGGGCTCCCATTGTTCCATGAAGATGGCAGCTGTCCTGGGCTGGGAGCAACACAGGATCCAGGACAATGCAGTGGGGTTGGTCCCAGCATCCCATGCTGGTTTGCTTCCTGCTTCTGCAATTTGGACTCCCCAGCAGCCCTTCTGTCAGCGCAGCACTACTGTCAGTCGCAGGACACAGCCCCACACATTAATGGCTCCTAGCCCGTGGTGGGTTACACCCACAGTAGCCTGGGAACCTGTATCACAGAGGTCTTTCTGTTTGAAAGGAAGCATATCCAACCAGTCTGGAAATTACAGCCATCAGATGTCATCGCTGAAACTGCCAAGGGTATGTAGAGTCCTAGAGCACCTTACTTCTCTGTTTGAATCTGAAACTAATGGCAAAATATCTTTTACCTAATACTCCTAAATTCATTAATGGCCAGGACTGGGTTCCTGACTGATGGTGCCAGTGGTTCATGGTGCATTTACTGGTGCTCTGTGGAGGGTACGCTGGTCACACCCTTGGCCAGATCTCTTCTTTCTTTCTACATACTAGCTTGCATGAAAAAGCAGCTATAAAGCCAGTAAACATTTTCCTCATGTTGGCTTGCCCGGTGAATGGCTTCAGGATGGCTGGAGGAGACCAAGAGAGAAGGAAGATAGTCCATGCACTGACGGAGTGCAGTCAGGAACGGAAAGAAGCATGAGGTGCTATATTGAGATCTGATGCAAACGAGGGAACTGCGTGTAAACTCCTGAATTAGAGCAATCATACTAAATTTATGGGAACGCAAAAAAATAGTCGCATCCGTTGCTGTCTCTTGCCAACTGTAAGCTTGCCAGTGCAATTTTTAGACTAGAGGGAGGAAGTTACATGTATGCTCACTTTTTACTCTTCCCTTTCACTCGGTGTCAGGTTTCAGGCAAAAATGCCTTTTGGTAGTGGAGGTTCATTTTCTACATTTATGGGGTGGGTGCCAATCAGCTCAACAAACGTTCTCAGGCTTGATCCAAAAGGACTTGATCACAGGCAGTTCTTCATCCAAGACACACTTAAACGTGCGTGGTCCTATTGCCTATGCTTGTCCAGCCTTTGATGGACCGTGCCAGGAGCAGCGGTGAGCAGGGCGTGTGATCTCCCACCTCCTGTCCACAGGGGCAACCCACGTGTCTCCTGGCATGACTGAGGCTGGATCGCACCTCGTAATGCCACGCTTTGGTCTGCCTGGGCAAGCACGGGCACACTGGACTCTCTGCACTCTGGCTACACCCAAAGCCACACGCTTTCAGCTTCTCTTCCTTACCATAGAGGCATCCTTCAGAGGACAGCCTAGCAACAACCGCGGACTTCAGAAAGAGTATTTATGTCTTGGATGTTCAGGATGTTGGAGTGCCGCCAGATCAGGTCTAAAATGCTGTAAGGTCAGAGAAAACAACGCTGAAATGGCTACGCAGCGCACACGTGATACGTCAGCGCTTATTCCTGAGATGGGAATTCTCCATTTCCCCCAAGGTCCTCATGTTCCAAAAACTCCTGCTCTTCCCTCACCAGAGAAACCCTGCCCGACTCCCAGCGTCACTTGGTACTGTTGGCAGCCGGACTCCCACCCACGGGATCGCGCACAGCGCGGTGCCGCGGCTGCACCGGGCCCCGCACTCTGCCCGGAATGGGGGCACGGCAGCTGGCCCGGGTGTCCGGGTCAACATCTGGGAGATTTAGCCATCCACCGAGGACACACAGACTGGTCCATATTTTTATACAATGACATGCCCACGCTCTGGCTGAGCATAGCAAGCAGAAGAAAATGTTTTCTCTGTTCAGAGGCACAGATTTTGCTGCCTGCACCCACCCAAGGAGGAATCCCCTTCCTAGACAGCTATTAAAAACCACAGTGTTATTTAGCCTTCGCTGTAGCAAATCAGAGCACCACCTCATGCTCCTATAGAAGCAATAAAGGGAATATTAAACCAGCACCATTCCTTATGGCTAAACCATTATTCTGGCTAGTCCATTATTCTCTTATTTCCCTCCCCTTTAACCCAGCTTCTTACCTATGGCTGTACCCCTAATCAAGAAGCTGCAGCCTGCGAGCCTATGGATCCCCTGCTAGAGCCCTGTTCGCCAAGCCACCGGCACCGTGCTGGGGTACGGCTCCAGCGAGATACCAGGGCACGGCCCAGCCAAGTGCTGGACCTGAAACGCCAAGGCTGGATTCCCTTCCCTGGCTTTACACGCTTGCAATGTTGATGTTTAGGCTGGCGCTAACTGGCTGTACTCCCTGAGGTGTCCCTAAACTGGAGAGAAAGAGGTGTTTCCAGGGTGTAATGCATCTCATACAGAGACAGAAATCTAAAATCAGTGAAATAGATTGCGCTCTGGAAGTGCTTCTTTTCCCCTGTTGATTACAAGAAAAGTCCCAAACACCTCCAGTGTAGGTGTCTAAAGTTAGAACAGAAAAGTCCAGTAACTACTGGTAAAAGCACTCAGAATAAAATATATAGCCTCAAGTTATGAACCGCCTTTCAGTGTGGATGTTGGGTTGGAGAGAAAGTGTATCACAACAGCAGTTTTCACCCTCCTGGCCAGACCTCCCTTATTCTAGTGATACACTAAGGCATCAGGCCCAGCCCAGGGTTTTCTACAGTGGAGGAGGGTAGGAACTACCCTTGGCTTAGATAAAATTGCTGTCAAACACAATCCATGTGATGTAAGAAGAGATGCTGTGCCTGCAGTAGCTGACATTGAGACTGGACCGACACCTCCTGGGCTATCGGAAACGCCACTCCACAGGTGCCGTGCCAGCTATGCACGGTTGTAAAGGGTTGTAAGGGGTTGTAAAGGTTAGTCCTGTGAGGCCCGAGGGTGGCCCCTGTGGCCCAGAAAGCGATCTGCTTGGAAAAGCACCAGGGCCACAGTTAAAACTAGCGAAGAGGGAAGACAGTGTGTCTCAGCACTTCCAGCGTACGAGGCTTGCCCCCTCTCCTACCACGTTGCAGCTAGTCCTGCAAACCCACATGTTTTTATTGTCCAGGAGAAAGGAACCCGAGTTTGAAGGGATCTGAAGGGATGTAGGGACCTAATGTGTCCCTTCAGCCTCCAGGTAGCCACAGGTCAGAGCTGGACAGTCAGCCAAAGAGAGCGAAAATCCCAGTCTTCATCCAAAGCTGAGTCTGGAGCTGTTCAGGCACGTCTTTAGCTTCCAGCAACAGTCTTTATGAATTCATCTAGATGATTCCTCACCCAAACACACCCACCTGCCCAGGTACATTCTTTACAAGACTGTCTTGAGCCTCCTGAGCACGTGACATCAAAACCAACTCAGCCTCGAAGTGTGATGTGTTCAGCTCTCTGCACCACTCTGGACCTGTGTATAATAAGATGGGTATTTCTGAGGAGCTCCTCTGCTCTGACTTCCAATTTCACATGCAGAAGTCCCTAACTCCTCATCAGCTACTTTTCATGTGCCTTTGCAGCTATTACAAGATCCTGCTGGGGTGGGAGACAGCCAGAATGGTTTCTCCAGGTCCCAAAGCAATAAAAACCCTCGAAGCATTGCCATGAGTTGCCTTCTTCCTTCTTTCTAATTCTGCAACCTCTACTACCCAACCATTTTTGTGCCCTGTGTTATTGAGTAGAGGGGTTTTAAGGGTGATTACTAGGCAAATACAGTAATCATGGATTTTTTATTTATTTTATAAACAAAATTGTCCCTTTTTCTAGGGTTTTCATCAGAAAAGAATTACTGGTGTGCCAAAGTCTCCCTTTCACATACATTTGGCATGGGATGCATTTGGCATGACCCTTTGTGACGCTGGCTGCGGCGTTCCCCCTCCGTGGCTCCTCCGTGAGCGGTGGGTGCTGGCAGGCTGCGTCCAGCCGCGCGCCGGTCCCGCACTGGCGTTCGAGGAGCTCCTGTTTCCCCACTCGGTGGGCACAGCTCTGCAGCGCTGGTGTTTCTGCTTTGTGATTTCTGGCACTCGTAGATCAAGAATTCACTTTCGGTCGATGTGATGAGTAGATTTATGCAGGGGCTGGTGGGGGGCGACTGGCCTCCCACCCTGCCCTCTGCTCCACATGCACCACCCAAATGTTTTGAGGCATGTGACACATGGCTACACAGCCTCTTTTCCCCTAGCCCAGCACCTTCCCAGTTCACCACACAGCTGGGTCCAGCCCTGGATAGTCTCTAAATGATGCTGATCCTGCCAACGTTCCTGCTAGCAAATGCATTTTCTAGAATACTTGTGAAAAGCCGGCATGAAAGGACGCAAACGAAGCCAAAGAGAAAACGCTTGTGTTTTCTGGCAAGGCTCGTGTTTTCTCTGGCCATCCTTGCCCATAGGGCTCTCACTCACCCGCAGGGGCCAGAGTCACCTGTAGCAGGGAGCGGGCTGCAAGCAGAGGCCGATGAGGCGGCCCCAAACGGGAGGATGCCCGGGAGGGTGCTTGGGCCACTCGCTCGGCGTGAGCCCCTCACAGACCCTCCCGGCGTGGACCACGTCCGGAGGGAAGCACAGGACAGGAGCGACCCACCTCCCACCTCCCGCCCCACAGCCCCGGAGAAGCTTGCCCTCTCTCAAGGCGGCTTTTTGCGCTGAAAATTCATAATCTTACATGATAGTTGCTCAGCACAATTGTAGGGACGATGCTGCACGGGCTGCAAAACGCCCTTTCCTGGGTTTAGGGATTTTTTCACCAAATCATCAATATTTCCTTTCAGTTTTTTATTGCTATCATTACTCCAAATATCACTAATAAAAATAGTAATAGTGATAAAACCCCTGTTCACTGATCCTCCGTTTTCCCCTCTGGGACACTCAGACTTTGAGAAACGAAAAACGCTGCAGTGATAATGTACTGACAAAATCCACAACATAAAGGAAGTATTGTGACTGCGATTCAGGCACGCATGCCTATCTCTCGTCTTAGTCCTGTGGCGTGGCAGTAGCCTCAAGAAGAGCAGGTTTCCCTGCAGGTGACCCCTCTGCAATACTGCAGCCGCCCCTCGGTGGAACCTCGTGGTGGCAGTGGCCTTTCTGTCCCCACTGCGGCTTAGCTCTGCTTTCCCAGCAGGAGGGTCTCCCCTGGGAGCCCACCAGTACAGGTGAGCCTTCAGGGGCCGGTGCAGGTATTTCTGCATCTGTCTCACCTGTTCAGCTCCTGTTCCTGTCCTGTGGGGGCCTCTTGGGGCATTTATCCCACAACACGCCTGCGAAGGGAGGGGATGCTATTCGACCCCTTCCTAAAACGGGGACCTGCAACAGGGGATAACGGATGGCTTGAACAAGATAACCCAGGAAACACGTAGCAGGGCAAGGAACTAAAACCAGAACAGCGATCCGACCTGCAAGCCATCCTGCCTCTGAAATGTGGGGTACACCACAGAGAATTACTGCACCATTTAGGTTCAAAAAAGGACAGCGTCTTAACCCAGGCTTCAGCTGAAAAAAAAACCGAGCTATCTCTGAGGTTCAGTGAGCATGGGTAACTCTTTCATTTCCCTTCCCTCCCGCGTTATTTGCTCATTTGTTTTCTTCTTTTTTATGTTTTGCTACCTCAGGAATAGCGGGATCCAGCCGGGTTAGGAAACAGCATTGCCAGAATATCATGAGAAAAGAAAATCGTGAGTTATTTCTGGCCCGAGCAGGAGCTGGAAGTATCTGACATCGCCGAGTGCCCGGAAAGCTTGTTCTCATGAGAAACTAGGCTTCACACCACACGCTCAGGAGGGCCAGAGTTCAGGGATTTGGAGAAACCCCCGATGGCCGAACACAACGGGAACTACCATGTGGTAGTACTGAGGTCACCTTATCTGGGGTCACGCTGGAGAAGGTCTCAGCTAACCACAACTCCTGAGCTAGCCCGGCTCCTGGACACCGCCACGGCTTTGCCATGGCCCTTGGGTGCCTGGTCCTTCTGGAGCCTCCCCCTCTTCTCCCGCTCCCCCACTCAGGCACTGCTCTTGGGATTATTTTTTTCCCCCTCTGACAAAGCACATACAGATGGTGCGTTGTCTGCCACAATCAAGGGGCTCAGGTGGGTAATGGAGAATGGCAGAACTTGGCATGTACTTGTTTGCCTTAGTGCAATTTTCCTGTAATTGCACTTCCTAGCTTTTCAGCATCTGCGAAAGATCAGCTTGTGACACAGCAAAATCGGCCTCGCACTTTTCTGGAGTTTGCATCAGTTAGGAATCTGGCATCCTTCTTTTGGCTTAAACAATTTCGGAAGGGTGGGGAGAGAACCACCCCATTTTTGCGCATAGTCAGTACTGGCTGGACTTTAAAGCCCAGCAGGAAAAGCACAGCCTGTCAAACACATTTAGCTCAACCCTCTGGTGTTGCTTTTTCGGTTTTGTTTTTAGAAAGGTATTGATGAATCTGGCACAAGTTCTTTTAATTTGCCTGGATCTTGAGGTGAATTCACTGAAGACTGAACAAGGGGGGATCCTGGAACAGTATGAAGCCAAAACTTGGGAATCAAAATAGTTCAGAGATGAAAAGAACAGGCAGAGGTTGTGCAGATGGACAGCTTTACTGTGAGAGGCGACTTTCTTACCTCTCCTTATAACCTCCATTTCTTTCCTTTAGACATATATAGATGCCAATAATGCAACAGAGAAATAGTGAGGATTAGAAATAACTTTAGGACTGAAATGACCGACCTCCCTCGTCACCTGGGAGAGGGCAGAACTAGACTGTGGCACATCAAGGTGCTCAGGATGACAAAGAGCAGTCCCTGCCTCAAGGAGCCTGCAGTCACAGTGATTGGAAACAGAAAACAAACCTTGGAGGTTTGTGGGGAAATACCTTCTGCTCAGACAATCTAGGAGACAGCTTGGGATCATGCTCTGTTATTTATCAAGGGCTGCAGGTTTTTGTACTGGAACAAGCATCTATTCCTGCATCTTCCCCAGTATATTTCAGATTTCTTCAAGCTGCAGCATTAAATTGAGCTGCTGGAACAAATACTACACTGAAATTAAACTTGGTTCTAAACAAATGGGAAAAGCAAGGTTTACTTTTCTGGAAAATCTCAACTTTAGTGATCCTCTTACACATGTTCG
>NW_010546397.1:50895-72067 GCF_000687285.1 Phaethon lepturus | reverse complement strand
CGCTGTTCAGTAAGGCAGCATTGTATTTTGTCAAAGTTTCCGCGACATTTTTTTCCCTATCGACCTCTCTTTCTGATCCCTGAGTACTCTTGGGGGGTAGCTTAGGCTCTCTCTTGTTTTGAGATAACTAAATCCCCCATTTTGTCAACAGGGCTTTCCAGGTCAGACAAGGCACCCATTCCCCTCTTCTACTTTAATTAAGAGATTTTTGTCCATCTGTAATCAAATTTTAAAGAATATCATCAGCTTAGTTTAGGCTCAGAATAAAGCTTTATCATAAAGGGCAGAATAGAAGGACTAAAGAAAGCTGGGTTTTTTTCACTTTTTATTTTGTTGATGTTGCTTTTGCTCTCAACATAAATGAAACCAGGGCTGGATCCAAACAACTTTAATAGTGTTGGAGACCCAAAAAAACCAATACCTGCCTATGGCTTGAGAAATGCATTAAACTGCCAGAAAAGGAGTTCAGTTTCACAACCCAGCCAGAGTAAAAGGAATAAAATAAGCATACAGAAAAATCCTGACATAATGGAGGTTTGTTGTTTCTTTTTAATTAGCCTCGGCTCAGAATGAGTTTTGCTTATTTCCAATTTGTTTTTGTCTTGGGTGTTTTTTTTCCTTTCCTTAGAGATTGTAGCTGAATACACACCTTTGAGTCATATCTCAGTGCTTGCTCCAGTGCTCAGGATGCTCACGTTGAGGTTTTGGCCTCACACACACAATACATACATACACTCAAAAAATGCACAAGAGTGCAGCTTGCTGTGGCTTTTGCCAGTGAAGTAAAAGCCAACCGAAAACTAACTACTGTCTTAGCAACAGAGGGCTCTTCTGTATTCTGAATTACATCAAGTAATTGGAGCTAAATCTCTTTCCACTTGAGTTATACTCCAGACCTGCAAAGTGATATCCAAACCACTACTTCATCTAAATATTCTTCCCGTCGGATGAGTAGCAGGAAACAATCTTCACAGAGCAGCCTCCGTTAATACCGAGCATCTGGGTATGCCTAAGGAATGATGCTGCAATCCCTTCTAAATCCTCCTCTTGCAGGAGAGTTGGGGAGGGAGTTAACTCTTTTTCTGCAGGGGA
Source organism: Phaethon lepturus (assembly GCF_000687285.1). Lineage (NCBI taxonomy): Eukaryota > Metazoa > Chordata > Aves > Phaethontiformes > Phaethontidae > Phaethon > Phaethon lepturus. The sequence goes on along the minus strand of NW_010546397.1, from coordinate 70,975 downwards.
AGAGACGAAGTCCCTGGACTCGCGATCGTGCGAAGCCTGGTGCAGCACTTTCAGCCTCAGCTGAGGGGGCAGGCAGGGTGCAGCAGCAAGCAGCAAAAGGTTGAAAACAGACAATGCTGAATTCTTCTCCCATGCCAACCCAGCAGCAGTGCTGGTCCAACAGCCAGGAACAATGGGTCGTTTTGGCCCTGCACAGAGTGCTAGATAAATAGGGCAATTTGCTGATCCCAGGTGGCAGGGACCCTGCCCAAATGAGCTTATGCGCTCACGTTAACAGCAGATGTACAGGCCAGTGAAGTGAAGCGCTGCGGCAACAGGAGGAGCCGAAAACGTTGGCAGGAAACAAAAAAAAAGGAAAGTTAACCTAGAAAACTGAGTATTGGAGGGATTAGAAAGAAAAGAAAAAGGCCGCTTGACATTTAGTATTAGCACAAACTGCAAAATTATATAATACCAGAAAACAACCAGAACAACAAGGGAAGAGGGGTTTTCACCTAACAAGACCGCTGTGGGAGCAGGAGGTGTCTGAAAGGGACAATATAGTCCTCTCCACGCAGTAGGAGACACTCTCAAAGGCACTGAGGTCCAGGGCTATGTGCTGAATCTCAGCCCAAGGAAAGCTAGTGGCAATGCTCCTACTGCTTTGCAAGAGGATAGGATCTTACCTCTTAAAATTAGGAACACAGTGAAATGAGCTTTTATCAGGACAGGTGGATTTTGTCAAGAGATGCCCAATAAAGAACATGGAGGGGAACAAGCCATGATGATGTGACAACACTGCAGCCCAGAGAGTGATGCAGGAGCAGCTGCTGAGCTACCCTCAGCATTCTCTGTTGGGAAAAAAATGTTATTTCATCCTCTTTTCCTGTCCTTTGGGTCTTCCTCCCACAGAAAACAGAAGGCTTCTATGCCCACAGAGTCTGTGGGCATAGAAGCAGGTAGAAGGTGCACCATCTTACCACTGCCAGCAATTAGCAGATTCCTTATCATCCAGATAGTTTTAAGTTTTAAGTACCAGGACTGGGAAACCTGGCTGTTGCATCCTGCCCACAGCGTTTTCACACCCCCCGTATTGTATATCAGTACGTTCTGCTGCCTGCTTTAAAGCTGCCAAACTAAAAACCAGGTCCAGGTTTCAGATAAAAGCAGCAGTCAGTCATTATTCCTAGAAGTAGCTGAAAATTTTTAGAGGTTTCTTCCATTAAAAAAGTTCTCTCTTTCGTCTTGAGGGGTTTTGTTGCTTTGCTGTGTTTTTTTTTTTCTTTTTAGTGAAAATGGTGTAGTTTAGGGCCTTCTTTTATTGGAAAGCTAAGGATTACTTCTAGTAATAACAGGCTATTTTTTTTGGTTTCTACTTGAACAAAACTGAGAAATCACAAGGTATGGGCTTGGAGGGATATTGTACTTTTTCCTTTTTGGTTGTCAATTCTGCACTTTTCTGGCTCTGAAAGCTACCTCATCCTTCTGCCTTTCCCTAAACAGAAAGAAGAGACTTGAGGGAATTGAAAAAAGAACGGAAAGAAAGGATGGAGTGGAAAAGAAGAAAATGGAAAAGCGTATATAAAAAATGAAAAAAACCACAAAACTTTTCAAACTTGCAGAACAAACATGACCTCAAAATTGCCTCTCTTTCTCAAAGTGCTTTTTTGATGAACAGCGATGCTCCTTGCCACTGCACATTCATTAGAGCTCAGTTGTCCGAGAGAGAGGGGGAGAGGAACCCTGTGAAGCCCTGCTCCTCTGCAGCATCCAGCCTTGCATGCACTGAACCGTGTGTCGTGATAGCGGAGCAGCACCTGGGTGGCTTCCCCTCCAGCCCCCACGCCTCGCTAACATCAGCCCTGAGTACGTACACTGGATCCCAACTGTTTCAACCCAACCACTGGTACCGTGCTGGGGTGGGTCTTCCAGCGGCAGCTCCTGCGTTTCACAGCGTGGTTACCAGCGAAGCCCCGTGAGCGCTGGTGGTTTGGCACAGCATCACAGAGATGGCAACTGCGTTCTGCAGTCTTACAGCCATGGAGGGGGGTTGCAGTGCGGTCTGCTGCTCCACGTGGATTTTGGTTTGGGCGTATGTATGTGTGCGTGTCTGCTGAGCTTTGGTTACTAGAAGAGGTGGGAAAGAGAAGGTGTTTGCATCTGAGCCTGGGTTGCGAATGTCAGAAAAATATTTCAAATGACCTGGCTGAAAATCCCAGATCAAAATAGCCTTTAATTTTGGAGAGAATCCAGCCAAGATCTGCCTCACTTCAGATCATGCCCATCTCTAGCTAAAACTGAATTCTTGCCCAACAGCCTTGCAGTCACATCTCAGTTAAAAACACTGTTTACTTTCAGATGCAGCTTGTAACGAATTTGTCTTCTCGCAGTCAGCTATGAGTTTGGAGGAGGTGAAGAGTATTACGTGGCTGCCACATCCTGCATGCTTTCCTACCTAGATATTGTAAATTATGTGTGCAATGGGCCCTGTTACTGTGCAATAACAAGGCGGAAACTCCTGCAGTGTACGTCTTAACGCATCATCTTCCTTCTGCAGCCCAGTTCCACAGGCAGATATGGTTCTGCTTTCCCTTCTGACTTTCTGTCAACAGCCCTTCTCCAAATACATGCATTTTTTATAAGCGGGGAGGTAATAGCATCAAATCACCCAGGAGATTCTCACCAAGTAGCTCCATCTGAGCGCCCAGGACAAGGGGAAAGCGGGCTGTTGCTTTCGTCTGATTGCTTCAAATCCCCTCCCCAGACTGACTTGCTCTGTCAGGCGAACCCTTGCACCAGCCAAGAGTCACCTGGAAACAATCTCTCATAAAACCAGCTCTGTAAAAGCTACAGCTACTCACTTTGATAGTTCCCAAATTGATTTTCTCTCTTTCTCTCTTTTATTTTTCATAGGACCAGTAAATGGTAAATTGGTCCCCAGCAATCTACTGGAAGGAGGCAAGAGATGCTCAGGAATACTGTCCTACTCCAGCAGCTCAGCTATCTGCTACTGAGCACAAACAGGGGCCAACAGAGTTACCACGCCCCTGTAACTCAAAAAGATGAGCCAGAATGGCTTTTCTCACACTCCTTGAGAGGTGGTAGAGCTTCCAGCCTGCTCTGGGTACCCATGACTTCAGCCCTGGGAAAAGCAAACCACCGAGGGACCCCTTCTGCTGGGGACAGGCCACTTCCAAAGCGAGGTGATGTTGATGGCACCAGGCAGCTGAACTCTCTGTTACATCTCCTTTTGGGAGTGGGACAAATGAGATCTCTTCTGCTCACATGCAGTTTTTGTACTTCTTTCTTGCTCAGGATTAGCATCAGGCAAGCCCGAGGGTCTGCACGAGAGAAGCAAGCCCCTAGAGAGGGTTGTGATCCTGTAGGTATGTGGGAAACACAAGGAACCCAAGCTGGCCAGGGCACCCAGAGCTCAGGTTTTAGCTGCTTCCTGCAAAGCATAAAAGACAAAGAAAAAGTCCTGCCGGCTCTGAAGGACAGACCGCATCCTGCAGGGATGCGTAAGTAGGTTGGGAGCAAATGCATGAAAGGAGGTAATATCTACTGGGAGATGAGACCTGTTGGTCCTTGGAAGAAAAAGACACAGAAGATGTGTCTGAAATGAGAACAGAATGGAGGGCTGTGAAGCTAGCCAGGGATGGCAATGAAAGCAGGAGTCTGGGTTTGTGCATACACAGACCTGAAGGAGGCATACATATTGCCCAAGTCCTCCCTCTTGGCCAGGAATACCCAGAAAACTGGCTATCCTGGCCTTTTTCCACCCTTTCCCAGGCTGGGTTTTTGTGATCTGTTTCCTTGGCCACTGGAAATTTGCTATAAATACCAGGTACTGAGCAGCCATTGTATACTAATATCTCCTAACCACCCTTTCTAGCTGCCCAAGGCTGCAAATGATGTGAAAATTGCATATCCCAGTCCCGGGTCTTAGTAGCTATTCAGGGTTTTGGCCACATGTCATTTGTTATTCTTGACTTATGCATACATTCTTCTTATTTATTTTTTGTAAACATTTGTGTATAATTATTCACTCCAGAGTTTCCAGTGATTTTCCCTGGCTCCCAGATGTGGCAAAGCTTGTTCCCTGCATCCAGGAAAGAAGGGCTTTTTCGACTACTGCAAAATGGGATCCTGACAGATTTCAATCTGCTGCTTCCGCGTCCGTTCTTGTGATACTTAGCTACCCATGGCAAGAGACAATTAGCTTTTAAAATATAAACCAGAAATGGTCCCAAGCCACAGATTTCACATCCAGATCCAAATTTGGGGCAGCTCAGATTTGGCCTGACATTTTGGGCTTGGGCCCAGGCCTGAGTCTCCTTACGAAGCAGTTTGACATTTCCAGTTCTGGGAAGCTCCCCTCCCCGGGCACGCAGCCGCTCCCCGGTGCAGAGCCACCCCCGGGGTCTGGCCCTGCGCTGCCGAAAGCTCTCCCGCTGGCCCGGGTTTTTCAAAAGCCCCCGCCTGTCATTACTGCAGCTAATTGAATTGCTGCAGTGACGGGCGCACGCCTTCCATGATGCTGCTGCTGCTGCCGCCGCGGCATTTTGGTTCCTGCGAGTGCGAAAACCTGGACGAACTGGGCTGTCTGCAGCTGTGTGTTGTTCATGCAGGAAAAAAAAGTGACCAAACGGTAAGAGTTCTTGGGAATTCAGGTTAAATCTCTGGCCAACTGCCTGCAGCTCAGAGCCCACGATCAGCCTTCCATGCAGTGATAACATTATGTTCAGAGTGCGGGGGACAGAAGCAGGGGTTCAAAGCTCCCACCTGTACTAAAAATTTAGTATATGGCCTTCAGCACGTTGCCCAACAGCCATGCGTCTCCAAGGTGGGGAAAAGTACACCATCTGCTAGGTATTGGCCACCTCTCCAGGGCAGGCAATGTCTCCCGCTGTGTTAATACAATGCAGCACTGATCTCCACTGCTACAACAAACTCCTAAGTTCAGTGTAATTAACTTTCATTAGCTGCTGGAAATAATGACCTGAGCTGTAGTTCACATTTTGATGAAATGAGGTGTGTTTCCCTGGACAGTATTGTGCTTCTGACCCACCTTTCCGCTGGCTGAGCAAGCTGTCACTGAGCACCCGATATTTGTTTTTTGGAGTGCATTTTGGATGTGAATTTTCAGTTATGATTTTATTCAATTCTGTTTTTTTCATCAAACAACTCACAGTCTCTTCTTCAGTCATTTTATAAGCAGGTCATCAATAGAACTGGATCCTTCCATTGGAGGGCTGAATTCGGCTTTTTGATTTATATTTGGTCCAACTATAACACACAGACACACTATCCCTAAAGTTTAATCAGTTGTTTTACCAATAATTTTAGATGGATACACCACCAAACTCACCTTATAGCTCACCTCCTTTCATCAAGAGTGAGGTGCTATAAGGAGCTCATGTAAGCAGAGGTTACCAAGCTCAAAATCAAGCTATCAAAGCAAGAGGTCTCTTAAACATTCGAGTTAAATGCTTCTGTTCACAACTATTACCCAAGGATTACTTTGCAATTACAACATATTTATCTCCATAATCTCACTGAGAGGTGATTACTGCAACCCCTGAAGGGAGAAAAGCATGGAGAAATGAGGTGATGTGCTCAAAATGACACAGGACTTTTTAAGGCAAAGCTCAGAAGAGTTGAGAGCTCCTCAATCCTCTTGGTCTTATGACCGTGAGATCATCCTTCCTTTGATATGCACACCATTCATAGGCACTGAAGTTGTATTAGGAGATCACAAAAGGACCCCTGGAAGTATTTAGCTTAATTTTAGCCCTGACATCAACTTTCAGAACATCATTTTAAGAGAAAATGCCTGGCAGCGGTGACACTGCAGCGAGCTTGATGGAATGGTGCTGGCTTTACAACAGGCTCCGAATGGGCTCATAATGTCTGAAAGCATTCATTAAACAAGGCTCACAGAGAAACACACATATGACACAGTTCTTTATAAAATAGAGAGACTTTTATAGGCTGAATGCTGAGGAGCCTCATGAGATTACTAAATAATCCAAAGGGAAGTACTTGGAAACCTATTTCTTGGGACACAGAGAACCAGTCTGGAAAAATGCCATGGAGTCAAGACTCTGGGGGTGGATCAACCCTCCCTCAGGTCCTGGTTATGGATCAAGCTAGTTTTTCCATCCATATTTTCTTCCATGAAATATAGCCCCCTCTGGATCCAGTGCAAGGAATGCCAAGGAGCAGGAGGAGAGGGGAGGTGCCACCTGTACTGATTTGCAGTTGTTTCTTCCATTCCTCACAGCCCACTTGCAAACCAAGGTGACACAAATGAGTTAATTTCCATGGTATACTAAGGCTAATTGGAAACAGCTCTCGGGCCCTGTAAAGCATTAAACTAGACTGCAAGTGATAATTGCTCACCTGCTGCACGGCCCTATAAGAGGCAGTGCATTAACTAACACATGGGGTTTTATCACTTCCCTGGGACAGTGGGGCCTGGACTCCTTCCAGCACCCATAGCACTGAGCACAAGATGCTGGATTAGGCCTGTGGTTTATGGGCACTCAGGCAGGGAGAACTGGTGATATGGGGCCAGATTCCAGCTTTCATTACATGCCCTCTTGGGTCAGGGAAGCTTTTTGCTTTTCTCTAGCATGGCTGTGGTATCGAGCTGGCACAAGTAGCTTCCTTCCTTCCTGATGGCATGGAAGAGAGGTTTAGTACTGCGTTGCAGGGTAAAAGTACAAATATTTGAAAATATAAGGGGCCTAAGTACTTCAGGGTCTAGATCTCTCTGTTGCAGGGGTTTGGGTTGCAGAAGTGTTAGAAAGAGTCTCAGTCTATTATAAAGTCTAGCAACTCTTATAACTACTCATAATTCTCCTCTACTTCCGTTTCTTTTTCTCCATTTTCTCTTCTTTACTACAAAAGCCAGACATTTCTCTAGAAGATATAAGCAGTACTCTATCTGAGAATGGGAAATAAGTTTGTTTGTTGTTCTGGGGTTTTTTGGTAGATTGAAATGAGCCTCTGTTTTTTGAAGTGCTGACCACTCTTCTGTGGTGGGCCTGAGTGGGAACAGAACTGTTCATTTCCATGGTAGTTTTTCTCGGGAGAAAAAGGTCAGAAATATCTGAGAATTGCAGCAGGACTTCACCAGGTGCTTAAAATGACAGAAATAGAAGAGAATTATCAGAAATATCCAACAGGGGGATCCTGGTACCATCATTAATTACTTGTGGTGTTCATTAGCAGCAGCCACAAATCGCACAAGAAGCAATGAGGACTGGTATGCTCTATGACCCAAAGACTGACATGAAGCTTAACTTTTTACGGAAGCTGTCTTGAGACCCTCAAATGTACTTTGTACTACTTGAGACCCTGGGAGTTTCTGTCATGCACTGGGACCTCAGACCAAGTCTCCCAGCTGTGTTCATAGATGACCAAAATATTTGTGCTTTTACCAAACGGGCGAATGGGTGGCTCAGGCATGGGTTATGGTGTTCTGTGATATCTGAGTATTTCCTGAAGAAGTCCTCTTAATGCCCACAGAAATAGGTACAAGTGGCGTGGCTTTTCAGAATGACCAAGTATCTACACTTTCAAATAAATTAAAATTATGCCAGGGAAAGAATTTAAACATCTACATGTAATTAACTCTGTCAAAAACACCAGGAAACCAGTTTTTTTTTCCATGAGGTTCTTACCGCTTCTATTTCTGATCCTGGTCTTGAAACATAAAGACAAAACCAGGCTAACTTCCAGCCTTTTCCACTGGTGCCTTGACTCCCTGGGGCTGAGCCAAGATCCAGAAGTTCAGAGGCCAGCAGAAATGTAGCAATGAGTATATGCCAGAGGCTTGAGACAGGATTAGATTAGCTAGAGCACAAGGAAAGGGGAAAAAGTTCTGAGCTGTTCTGTCAAAGTGAAATGGAGCATCCTTTTCCCTGGGATCTGTCATGTCCTGGCAGTCCCTCATTAATGGTATGTTCCCATCAGGGGGTCACTGGAGGAATGTGGCTCTCGGAAAAACCCAGATACCAGTTTCCAGCTGGCAGGAGCTGAGAAGGTGCTCTTATCTGGGCAGACTGGTAGAAAGTGGAAACTGTTTCCTTCTAATGAAGATGTTTAAGCAGTTCCTAATGAAATCATTGCTGTAAGGAGAAAAGAAGTGTCCTGTGATTATTCACAACTAGGAAACGTTTTATGGCCCATGAACTTCTCAGGAACGACACGTTTTTCAGGTGGTCTGACTGTCAGATGCCTGATTTTGATGGATGATGCTAAGCATGGACATAATCACCATCTTGGTCTCAGAACCAGTCAGTAAGATATGTTAAGATTTTCCAAATGTTTCTCCAACAATAAAAGGAAATGTAAAGTTAATCAAATTGTCATGAGAGATCAGAGCCCAGCAAGGAGGGACTAAGACTGACATTTGAAGTAGAAGCACTAATAAAACAGACGGCTGCTTGCTGATCCTGTCCGTGCTTGTGTTTAATTTAAACAAGTTAACGATGAATGGAGTTTGCAGAGGAGGGGCAGGGGTGCTGTCGAAATCGATGTATGTACCAGCCATTTAAAGAAAGCAGAAAAGTGGTAAATCTCTAGCTGCATGTGAATATTGTGCCTCAGCAGAGAGGTTCTGCAAACATCTCTGTTGGCATGTTTGGAGCAAGAGACCATCCTGCTCCCTGCTCTACCTTACCTGTGGCTGCTTGCTGCCCAGACAGAAGCTGGATAAAGTTAATCCCTGGTGCCTCTTCATCGATTTACTGCATTGTGCTTAGCCAAATTAATTCCAGCACCTAAACACCATCAAGATAATTTAAAAAAATAAGTAAGGTAAGCTCACCTTATTTCCTACCTTTCCAGTTATCAGTCTCTGATATTCCATGCATGCTTGTGTATGGATTGAGCAGCCACTTCTCTCTGAAGATCTCCTCTGCTGTAAATCTGCTGGACACAAGGATCCTGGGATGCTCTTTGGAAAAGGTAGCTGCCACCTATTAAACAATGAAGTTGAGTGTCGTGGCCCTGCCTGCTCTGAGTGGTAGAGACACGACACCTTGTCAGGTGTCTTTCACATTGAGCTTGACATGTTTTTCCAGCAGTGTTGTCAGGGGAGTTGGAAGGAAGTAGCTCTGTGCATGGCAAAGCCCTGAGCTGCAGTTTTGCTCTCTTTGGGATACTAATCACCACATACCATTCCCTCTCTGTTCCCTTACCCCAGGAACCATTTTGTCCACAGAGGGGACATTATATCCTGACATTTGTTTCCTACAGAAAACCTTCAACCACCATCAGGTGGCAATGAATTTCAATCAGTGCTGCCCTCCAGGCACCATTTGGACTAGGGTCCTGGAGATGAGAAGCTGTTCTGTTATCCATTACTCATCCCCTGAGCCAACCTACATCGTGTTTTGTTCTGGATAAATACGATCAGGAGGCAGAAGCACTCCTCCTGTTGCCTGATGCCTTTCATTAGATCCCACCTTGCAAGTGTTGGTTCTGCTGCAGGGCAGCGAGGAGGTCAGGACGCGCAGCCAGGGTGGCCGGCGGTTGAGCCGCGGTTCGGCCCCAGCCCATGGGCCAAACAGATGAAGCGGCTCAACCCACCGCTTCCCTTCGTGCCCTGCAGCGGCACGGCTCCCTGGCCACAAAGCCCTCTCTCTGTGGCATGCCGGGTGACCCTTGCTCGCCTGCTTTTTTGCTCTTATTCTTCTCTGCAGTTCCTTCCTTTATCAGATTAACTTTAATTAGTGAAATCAGAATCACATGGAGAGGGGAGGAAACGCTCCAAACGCAGCAGATTTATTTTCAGCCGCGGAAAAAGCGAGGTGCATGCAGGCTCTTGGGAGGACTTGGATGAGGTTTTGTCTAGAAAACCGTGCGTACGAAAGCACTGGGGGCCTGGGAGCATGTGGCAGGGTGAGAGGAAGCCAATGTGTCCTTTGTGAGATGTGTGTGCAAAGGAGCTGCACCCACACATGAAGGAAGTACAGCTACAAGCACGTGCTAGCTAACACTTACATGAGGGAGGCTGGAAATGCCCAGGCAAGTCCCTTGTAGGCAGCATGAACCAGAAGGTAGAATGGTGCTCTGCAGCCTGTGCCCCACAAAACCCCAGGAGTTAGCCTATGTAAGGACTGCAAAACGCCTATGTGCATGTACACTGAAGCACAGGGGAAAATGAAACCAATAAAACATTTTGTGTGGCAACATGGTACAGGGTAATCTGTACAGGGAGATTTTTCAGGAAATCAAAACAAGTTTGACAAACAGCAGGCCAGAGCAGAGGGCTGGAATGAAGATGACCTGAGCTCTGCTCCTGGTTCTGCCCTGACCCTGTCTCCCTGCAGCATTTTTCTGGGGGCCAGGAGACATGAGCATTGCCATTAGTGCCTCTCGACACTGTGGTTGTGTCCCACTAATGCGGCACAGGGGCTGCCACATAGCATCACAGTCTTCCCTCATTCACATTACTGCTGTGTCTGCCCCAGTATCATCTCTCTCAGGGGGGTTTGTGTGTCTCATCTTTGAGCCGGGGCTCTTGCTCACTGTGTCTATTTTCAGTTGGGAGTAGCAGGAAAAATGTGGCTTCTGGATGCTGCAACGACAGATGTTTCTGAATCCATAATCTTGGGAATCTCTCTGATCAAAGAAATTCTCCATTGGTGTTGGTCAAACTCTGCTTCTGACTGAAATCTCTGCATACGACAACTTCATAACACCTCCACGTTAGACCAGGGGGCCTGTCCTGCTTTCTGAGCCCAGGTCTCCCTGCATATTTCCTGGTCTGAGTGGCTGCCCCAGAATGGATGGTAAAGGGCCTCTGGTTACAAGATGCAGCACCATGTCTTTGCTGTCACTAAAGATGGGCTCATCTTCTAGGGAATCTACATTCCCGAGTGCTGACCCTCGCTCCTGGGCACTAGAGCAACCACCCAGCTGCAGCCACACTGGCTTCCAGCAAGTGCTGTGAGGTGCTCAGCAAGTGAGATCTCATCTAAAAAACCTTCTTGAGAGTTGCTGGGCTGGGCCTCCTGGCAGCACTTCTCCCTTCCCCAGCTAGGAGTCCTGAATGGGACCCATTCAATGAGAGCATAGTAGGACAAGGGGAAGCACAGGGAGATGAGGACCATTTTACAGCACAGATCAGAAGGGATGTGGAAGTCTCCCTGTATCTATTCAAGATAGGCAGTGTCTTCTGAGAAGAACTGAAACGGATTAAAATATCTTCCAGTGATAATATACAGTGACAATCAAAGCCAGTGAGAAAATGAGTCCCCTGCATCTTTTTCAGTTCATTCACATGTCTCTGCATAGATATCTGGTATTTCATCTACCTACTATTCACCTGCTGGCAACACTGTCCAGCTAATGCACTGGAAAAAAAAAATAATAATCTCCCCCTCCTTCTCATTCCTTTCTCAATCTATTTTGCTACTTGCTTGTTCCCCTTTGCAGTTCTGCAGTGCAAGCTTTGGGGCACACACTGTTCTCCACTCCCCCGCTCCAAGCTCCTGTCCAGGGCCACTCCTCCTCCGCAGGTAGTCAGCATCCTCCCCACTTCAGGCACTCATCTGCTAGGCTGCAGCCATGGCACAGGGCAGGAAAGGAAATACCTAAATAAAAACATTCAGAAGCTTGGAAGGAAGACAACTTTGATGGCATGGACAAGACCAGAGAGTAAGGGTGAAGCATATCAGAGCCTGATTAAAAATCCAGTAAAAGAAGGACACTGAATGGATGTTGGCAGCAGCTGTCCTCCACAAGGTTTAAAGTAATTCGTGAGACCTCTAGTGGCTCTGGCTGCTGTCCCCAGCTCAGCACTCTCCTGGACTCCTGGAGCATGAACGTGAGGCACCCAAACTCCCCCTGCCTGCACGGTCTCTCTCCACCTTGTGTATGGTGCAGAAGGATCAGTGGCCCATAATGCCAAACAAACTCTGCTGCTGCTGAATGGTTGTAGTTTCTCTCGGCCACATAGCACCACCGAAATCCTCTCAGGCAGAGTCGCAGGGCTCAGGCACACAATCAAGGAACTTGCTGCACACCAGCCAAGATGTGTGGCTGCCCTGAACCCACAACACACCTGGGGAGGTCCCAGCTCCAGGCAGGGTCGGTGAGCGAGTACACACCACCTCATTTGAGTGGTGTCTGAGGGCACATGCTGGACCAGGAGGGCTCAGCTGATGTACAGTAACACCAACATGCATCTGAGCCCTCCACATGGGTTCCTCACTGCATAAGCCCATGACCCTTTTTATGCTTGGTGTTATTAAGGTGGTTTGTGGGCCTCTCACAGGTGCATCTCATATAGGAGTGCAGCAAACCGCCTCTGGCTTCTCCTAGAAATCAGTTCCAGATGTACTGGAGTAGAGCTTCCCTTCAGAGGAAATACATGTTTTCAGGTAGGGCTCAGCCTATGAAGACTCAGAATATTTCCTACACTGATGAACAAAAACCTTTACTGGCAACTACTCTTCTTTTTGACCTTTCTGTTTCCCCCCAATCTTTGTGCAACATGCTAATACAAATAGCCTTAGTTTCTTCTTACCATCCCTGTTCCCTATGTTGCTGAGAGCAGCTTCCATCAATGTCTCTCTGCCCATGTACTTTGAGGCCTTTCCTCTTTCCATCTCTGCTGAGACATCCCCTCCATACCGTTCTCCTGCCATGTGTTCCTGATGACTGAAATCATCCTTTGCTTCCTGCGCCAAAAAAATTATTCTCTTGCTGTGTTCAGAGCTCTCCTTGACATGTTTCTGACAATAATATCTAATAGCATAGATTTTAGAATATTTTTATGATCTGCGTGAATTTGATATTGAAACTTGATCATGTATCCTAAGCAATTCCTAAGGGCCCCACCGCTCTGAGTCTTGAGCATGCTCCACCAGCTCTGTTAATGCCGTGCCAAAGCTACAGGAAAGGCTTTAAAATCCACTCCTGACTTTGAAACTGGGACCTAAAATCTGTGGTTTTCACTTCATAGCAGAAGACCTTCCTCCTGTTTGAGCTTGACTTGGCTGTCCCATGGAGGGCTGCACAGGAGACCACTGATTTGCACAGACGTCTTGGTGGGACACCAGAGCTGAGGGGTGCAAATTGCCCTATTCATCCCGATGACAAAGGGGCAGTAACACTTTTGTCTGTAGGCTTCCAGTTCTCATTGTTAATTGACATAATGCCATCATTTTACTAGAAAAAGCCAAGCAATCTTATCGGTTTCCCACATGCCACCAAATACCCAATGCTCTGGTTTCTTGTAGGCAGATGCCTTAACTTTTCAATTTTTCACCCTAACCTCTTCTACAGTACTACTGCAATGTTAATGCAAGAATCTGTAAGTGTAAGGGCAAATTAAAAGGAATGTAGCTTAATATCCAAGCAATTAGCACAAGGGTTATTGTGCTGAAGGCATTATTCATTTTTAATTATCTGAAGCTGCTGAAAAATCCCTAGGACTGCCTCCAATAGGGTGTATGAATCAAAGCCCACACACAGAATGGTAGCATGTTGCAAAGGCAAGAGTTGGCCCACTTTCACACAAAGATTCTCAGCCCTGGCCTGGGACTTCTTGCAGCAGTAGAGAGCCAGCTGCTTGCAGCTGAGACCTGTTTATTTCTGGTGGGCATATTCCTGAGCTCACAAAAGTAAGATAACAAGGAGGAAGGAAACAGAAAACATATCTTCATGTTCAGTCACATTGGTTAATTTGGGCCATGTTTCCTCTGACTAAAAAAAAGATAATAACAATAATAACTTCTGGGTCATATTTGGGGAGGGAGGGTAGGAATGGGGTTGGATTTTTCAAATAGAAGTGCCACCCCCAAGTTAAATATACTTAATAGGCATATTTTCAGGGTGTTTAATTGAACGTGTATATTGATTCACCACACTTGAAAGAACAATATACATTGGGCATGCCTGCTTCCTGCAGAGAACACAATAAATTCTATATAATTCAATAAATTGTAATCAAAAGGTGAATTACAAATCTACTTTCTTCTGTCAAGGGCAAGGCAAAGATGGCAATGTATAGAAACAAAAAAATAATATTTGGGGTTTACTTTTCTAAGTTTATTGAAATTTAGTTTTCTAGTTCCTCAGGATTTTTCTCTTTCAGCTGAAGAGAGGAAAGACTCCAGCTCCTTTGCAGCTGCTTCTTTTAGGGTCTGCCTTTGTGCAACAGATGGGCAGGACTGTGGGACTGATGTTCAAGGCTAGATTGAGCATCCCACCCTCAGTATCTGTATATACCCCCCTCAACAGGAACTGCTTGACATGGTGCTGAGGAGCTGCTTAAGAAAACCAACTTCTCTAGTCCTAATATGTTGTTCCTCAGAACAAAATTTGCTGGAGTTTCATTGGGGTCTGATTATCAGCCATCCCTTGCACGACACAGTTTTCTGTGCAGGAGGAGATCTGTCTTTGCTAGCCGAGATACTTACGTATTTTCTGCTTGGAAGATGGGCTTTTTCACACTACAGGGGTGGCTTGTCCTAGGAAGGTCTCTGAAATTGGGTGCCATTAACAGCCCCTTCCCTGTCCTGTGGAGGGGCAGAGCTGAGCTTAGTTCTGATGCAGTCCTGATATAGAGCATCATTTGGGAACTTTTGTCCACTGTGGTTTTCACAGAGGCAATACATAAGTAAATGCAATGCATTTTGCTTGTTTCAAGAATGGAAGACTTCCTAGAGTCTGACTGCAACAAATTCTCATCCTCCTTTTTTCCTTGGAGTTAAAATGGACATGTATATTTAACCAGCTCTCTTCGCTGCACTGAATTAACAGCCCTGCCACGTTGCCTAACCAGCACATTCCTTCTGATTTACATGCCTCTTGCTGTCTTGTCTGCCTCCAAGATCATATCAAGACATCAGAAACTGTGTATTGAAACCAAACAATTTTCATTTTGGTAACCCATTGCTAGATGGTGTAGTAAGAATGAGACATAACTTTTCAGTTTAACAGAAAGCAGACTTTAGAAAGGGATGCCAACTTTGTACCTAACTGGAAGCATCAGGAGCTCTTGACATTTGCAACCCACATCTTGGGCAGTAAGGAGAGAATTTTAAGGTGTGATTTAAGCAGATCAGAAAAAGTGTAACTCTCATCCTGCTTTAAATCAGTGTTGTTTTGATTTAACTGGAGTCAGTTAGGAATCTGAAGAAGCCAACCAAAAATATACATCCATTGAGTAATTTTCTCTGGGTTAACAGAAGTAGTGCCATAATATATATGAGTAAAAAGAATGCACAGGACCCCACAAAAAAACTCATTAATATTGTGAGTATAGCACAGCAGAGTGTCGGGACCATTTTCTGACACAGCTGGTTCCAGGGCCTTGCTTGCACCCAGCAAGCACAGGATGAGGGATACTGGCATGGGGGGAACAGTGGGACTGGAGGCTGCTCCTGCTGCCCCGCCACCATGGTGTCATCCTCTCGGGAATTACTGTGAAGTACTGTGCTTTGGGAAGCAGGTGGCAGCTCTTACTCCATTTAACAGTGGAAAATGACTGGTTAGGTTTTACATTTTTTCTAAATAAATGTTTGAACAGAATGCTGCTGTTCCAAATGTTCTGCTTACAGGAACTCTCTTAACCTCTGTTTACAAGACAAAATGGGTCCTAGCACTGAATTTTAGAAAATGTCTTTTTTTTTTTTTTTTTTAAGTGGAATACTTTTTGGGCTTCATTTTCATTAAAAAAAAAAGCAGCTATTATGGGAAAAATGTTGGTACTGGGAGGGAGAAGGAGGAAGGCAATATTTCCTTAAGCTACAGAATTTAACTAGCTTTTTAAAAAAGATTTGCTTTTCTAAACTGTTGAATGGGGTACATCTTTCTAGAATTGCAAGCCAAAAAATAGATAGAGAAAAGGCATTTTTTCTAAGAAAGAAAAAAACCGCTCCCTTTCTTCACCATTCCAGAGGAAATTGTTAGTGACAATGAGCCACAGTCCGTGAACTTAAAATTCCTTGCATTTGAAATGGTTTGATTTTTTTTTTTAATGTTTTACTTCCAGCTCTGACCACCCACAAGGGAAAGGAAAAACGGAGAAGAGCGTACAGCTTACACAAAAATATTCCTGCAACAAAAGGACTCTTTATCAGCTATAGTGATTATAAGATACCTCTTATGACAGTTTCCAGAGTATGTTCAGCACTGTAGTTGGGAGGTCAGAAGATCAGATCAATATTACCAATTCTGGGAGTAAATCTTCAACATCACTGATTGGAACTGAAGAGTCAAAACTGGAAAATACCGAATCTGAAAGACTAAGCTTTTTTTTTCCCTTCTAACACTGAAACCGGAAATACAGACTATTAAATCTTTTAACAGAAAAACCTTGCATTCTGGTGTCACCATACTGATAAACTTGAATTCCTAAATCACACTCCATTGCAATTCATCTGCATGCCCTGCACAGAAGAAATGTCATTTTCACTTGAGAAAAAAGTAGATTTGCAGAAGTCTAGTAAGATTGCCCTTTGATCTCTATAAAAAAAGCATTGTCTCTGCATTTTTAGATGAAAAAATGAGTCCTTGATTTGCTAATACCACTTCAAATTTTAATGAAAAGCAATGAAAAGACCTGTATCAGTGTTTAAGGAAACACCTGTCTTAAGTAATAGTTGTTATTTTGAGAAAGCGGTTTCTATCCAAGGCTTTGTAAATCACTATCCACTTTGGATGCCCTCATTCTGAGGTTTCTGACTTGTGTCCCTCCAGCAGGGAGTTGACTTCTCACAGCTAAAGTGGCATAGCCTTTTTAAAAAACAGACCAAGTAATAAAGCATGAATGAAAAGAATCTTGCACCTGCCTACTAATTCCCCAGTTAAATCTTCATCAAAGACATCTTTTCAGTCAAAACTTAAGCTATAATTCTTTCTCCTGTTTCTCTCATATCAGTTGTGCATTTTTTACTATGTAAAAAATTACTCTTAAGCTTGTGTTCATGACTCTGAATATTCCTACCCTGCAAGTGAACGAAATGCAGTCTGAGCTGCTGTTGTCCAGACATTGACATGTGCCTACACCCATGCAGCACTGAGGGGATGTTTCCAGCACACACATTAAAAGGAGTCCAGCCTTACTTAGGAGGGGATGTGCTTGCATTTATAACCCCTCTTCTCTCAGGCAGAGCACACCAGCAGCACTCCCAGACCACTTCTGTTCCTGGGGGAACCTTTGTGGGGGACCTCTGAGTTGCAAGGACAAAGCTAACTCCACCTGCTTGAGCAATAACTAAGCAATGCCTAACTCGAGCTGCACCACTCGGGCCAGCAGACCCTGCCTGCAGGCAGAGCTTTAGCAACAGTACAGCCCACCTGCTCTGCTGAGCAGCCGCTCCCTGGTGACTGGGCAAGCAGATGTGTTTCCATCTGGAGAGTTGAGGTTCGCTTGCATTTTTACTTTACAGGCTGCAAACCAACCCATCAAGCCTTCAGTGACCACATGCTAATTGCTACCACCAAGGGTTGACCTCTTAGCTTATGTTTTCTTCCCCTTCTCTCAACCATGTTGGTCCAGCTGGGACTGTGTCACACTCACTAGTGGGTTACATCTCTTCAGAGGAACCTTGGAGACCTTTCATCCTTTCAGAATGAGATAGGCTTGAAGGAATAGTATTGCCATGGCTTTTTGAGCAAGGTGGCTTGATGAGAGGTGTCAGCTCTGCAGTGCCTGTGTCTTGCTCTGTCCTAAGAGCAAAGTTACAGCCTGCACAGGAAAAACTTCCATTTGTGGTGGCAAGGTATCCTTGTAGCTATCTGACAGAAGCAGAACAGAAGCGCCCCAGATCAGTGACTCCTGATGATGCTTCTACACATACAAATGGAAGAATCTGGGAGTGCGTGTATCTATCTGGTAAACATTAGTGTTTTCTCTCTTTTCCTTGCTTTCAAACTCATCAATCTAAACAAGGCTTTAAAGGTACAAGAGATCTCACCACAAATGAGAAAATGTAAGCCCAGAAGTGCAAGCCTCTTCCTTTTTTCAGCAACACCTTTCATGGCTTTCCCTGTGTAATGGAGAAGTAGCTGTGCTTTGGATGTAAATTCCTGTGGAAAATGACCGGTAGGAACTTTTGTCCTTTGCAACAGAAAAATTAGGTAGTGAGGGAATTCTTGGGCCAGGTTTGAAGGGACCAGTGGTAGCTCCACTCCTCTGGCATGGGTAAAAGGAGTCTAGGTCAATATGTGATATCGAAGGATATTTTCTCATAGGCTTCAAACCAGAGAAGTTTTTGTTAAGCCCTTGGAGATGATCAGCTGCAGAGCAGTGAGAAATGCGGCCTCAGAACCTGGAAAATTTGAGGTTGAAAGATTCATCTTTTCCTTGTGTTTAATAGGATGAGCAATTCTGGTTTCTAGGCTTTGTAATACACCAAGCACATTCTCTTCACTTTTTTATATGTCCCAGGGAAGGCCAAAGGATGATGGTGAAATTGGGAATATTCCTCACAGGTAATGAGGAGACTGTTTGGATGCATGAGTGATACCCTTGGTATAAAACAAGAGGAACTAAAGCGAAATCTCATTTTTTCCAGAGTGAACAAACAATTCATGTTATTCTAATTGAATTACTGTGCTAAAGGACAATTTGAATGGGAGCCTAAGTACCAATGATTCTTCTTTTTCTCTCCACGCATAGCATTGCTGGTTTTGAATATTATGTCCCGTTTGCACTGTTACATTTAATAGGACTCTGTTATTTGATATTGTTATTCTCCTCCATCTCTGCCAGAAGCTTTGGGTTTTGGATACAGTGGAGCCCATCTGAACAAAAGCATTCGTAGTGCCTCATTGCTGCTCCCCTGCCCTGACTTCATTGCCTCTGGCCCTGCCTGAGACTCACAGCCTCAAGGGTTGGCAAGCTGAGAAATCAGGCCAAGGAGAACTTGAAGCTGCAACAGTGCAAACAGCTGTGGTCATTGTGAATTTAAGGTGGGGAAAATGAGGGGGAAAAATGCTCGGCCCAAGGAACATCTGAGGTCAGTGTCACCCACAAAAGAGACCATGGTACAATGATGTGTTGTCCCACAGTCCCATGACCCATGGGACGTGAGTCAAGACCAAAGACCTACTGCCCCTCTTACTAATGACTCCTACATCCAAGTATGTTCTATTGAGAATTAAAACAGGAAACTCTTATGGGCAAATCATGCAAGGCAAGCGTAGCTCCTTCTGGACCAACTTAGGACTCTCTCTATCCTAGTCTTAGTAAGTAACAACTGAGATAGTAAGACCTATCCACCTTTAGAGTTTCCATTACTTTTTTTTATTCCAAGTTCTCAATGTTGAAACGTGGATGAAAAATAAAAAAATTACTCCTTGCACTCAAAATTAAAAGTTAGTCAATACTCACTGGAAACCTGCTCAGTGGTATGGCTTCTTCACCTCTATTATGGGCAAATGGCCTGTGTCAGAAATGGAATTCACTCAGCTTCAACAAACATTAAAACAGTCCTTTATTGTCTAGCCAATATCTGATATCTGAGAGTTCCCCAAACAGCTTGTAGAGCAAGGACAAACCTGCAGCAGTACTGCAGGAGGGCACCCTCCAGCAAGGACTGCCCAAGGCAGAGGAGCTGTCTTTTTAATTTGCTCAGGGACATTATTTACTTATTTATTTTTAACTTGCTGGAGACTGGGCTGCCTGAGTACTGTGAGGCACCTGGACGATGCAATAACCAAGGTGTGGTCACGCACGAGTGTCCACCAGCAGCAGATGCCTGTGACTGGTTGCCCTTCCTCTCTTGTCCATCTGCCATCCACACCCTGAGCACACGAAAGCATGCCATTTTCCCAAATCCCTGCTGAATATTTCATGTCGGGAACACACACCTATCTCCCCAAATGTTTAGTCTGCTGTATTTTACAAGGCATTAATCTTTACCACCAATGGCAAAATGTGCTTGGGATTCATATTATCTGGCAGCCACTTCATCTTGCTGCACCTGCATCTTGCACTTCATCTTTCTGTAACCTTTTCTGTGATGAGGGTCCTGGGCACCTTTTCCTGTAGGTGTCCAGAGCAGCTGCCTGTGGGCTGCAAGGCCACGGCTCCTCTCACTGCCACTGGTGCAGCGGGGGCCAGATC
>NW_010546397.1:48564-50864 GCF_000687285.1 Phaethon lepturus | reverse complement strand
CTGCTCCAGCGGGGTCCAGATCCCCCAGTCTCTTTCCCTGTGTCTTACACCTCATGTTGCTCCATGCCAGTGGTCCTCTGGCACATGAAAGAGGCCTTTTGGTCCATATGACATCTGGTTTAAACAGACTGACAGCAGGCGGGTTTGTGAATGTGTGTTTAGGTAGATGCACAGCGCAGAAACATGTCCTAATAACCACTGCAGGGAACGTGCAGTTGGACACGTGGCGGGCGCTTTGCCCACTTTGCCCATTCACCATCTCCTATCAGCCACACTCAGCACAAGTGCTATTCCTCTCCTTCCCCATCTGCCACAACCTCTGCCACAGGTTTCCCATCCTGCCCCGCATGCCCTGTGCTGCAGAGGACATGCAACAGCCCGTCCTAACACGAGGTGACAGTGCAGAGGGGCAAACTCTGCAACTTTCATCCTGTCTAGCCCATACTTGCTCACACAACCGAGAGTTACTCATTCTCCTGCAGCCCCAAATGGCTTGGCACTGGCAGTACCTTCTGCCCCAGATGCCCCAGCAACCCCTCACATTCAACTATCCCGCTTGCTCCGGTGCCTGCACGCTGACGCGAGGCAGCATTCCTCCAGCCCCATCCAGAGCAGGAGCTGAGAAAAGCCCGCTCCCCACTGCTGCTTGCCTGGTCCCAGGGACAGGGAACTCTGGGGCTCCGCAAGTGTTCGGCACCTGCTGCCTTCCCCGGCTCCCAGCTGCTGCCCGGCCAGCCCTGCTCTCCCTGTTGGGAGCTGCGGGAAGCAGCCGCTGAAAGGTGATCTGCCTGACCTGATGTGAAAGGGATTTCACTGGTGTTAGGACACTTGATGACAGGGGGGAGGGAGAATTGAAATGAACTCCTTCCATCTTCCTGATGCAAAATGAGTGCAGACACATTGCTTTAATATCTTCTTTGTAATTCATTTCCTCCAGTAAAGACTGAAGACTTGATGCTTTATGTGTCTCTGGGTTTATGCCAGCAAACTACTTGCAAACTCACCCATCTGGAATAGACACGGGGTCATTAGTAGTTCTGATCCAGCTCTTTGTATCCTCTCCAAGATGGGCATTAGCCCTGTATGAGTGTTGAGAGCTGACCTACTCATCTAAGAGGTGATTTAACTGGTTTATACAACAGCCTTTACCTTTTCTCATCATTAAGACCTTGTCTTTCTTGGGCTGTGTCCTGATGTCTTATCTGCCACCAGTGAGGAGCCATGGCTGGGTCCGTGGGTACGAAGGGTTCCTGCATAACCCCACAGTAACAAATCTCAACTGCTGCTCACAGTGGGCAGCACTAATGCCTGTAGATACAGGCTCACCACAGATCTTTGCAAGGAGGGAAGAAACTGTTTGGGCTGGGAGGAGGGTCAATTCTTGAAGTGTGCCAGCCAGGTCTCACCTCTAAAGGGAAACCCAAAGACCAAGGCTCAGGGATTGCCAGGTGTCCTTTGCAGAGCTTGCTTTCCAGACATTTTATGGGGCTGGGATCATACCCAAAATTGAAAAAAACTTGGGGTCAGCATATATTTTAGAGGGAATGAGTAACAGGCCAAGACTCTCTCTAAGGGATTGCTCACACAGTGAAGAGCCTGCTTGTACCATGCTCCTTGCTGCCCCAGTACCCCCTGCCAGGAGAATTCCTTCCTACCACAAGCAAAGGGAACAGGAGACAAGGCTGCTGCATCTTCCTCGCTCTTGATGTTGTCACTAAGCATTGAGATGGGTGACCACAGCATGCCAAGTTTTCTCCCAGACTTTGTTCCTGCTATGTGATTCAGTTGGGTATATTGTCTGTTTAATGTAGATTATGTTCAGAGTTTATTTGTGTTCAGGAGCTTGCAGACCTTTGGGTGAGAGACTTCTGTAGATGAAAGTCTATTATTAGCATTTGTAATATTAAATAACACCTGTAAGCATTATGTTGTGTCAGCGCATTTGTCCCTGCAGGGAAAGGAGACTTGCTTGTTGCATCCCAGAGACAGTGCCATCTGGTTTGGTACTTATTCAGTGCGGAAAATACAAAGACTGCAAGTTTTCCATTAGAGGGCTTACTGACACTAGACTCCATATAGGAGTCAGTCTTAGTAAATTGAATTTAGTTGGAAATATACACGGCCTCTGAATCAGCTCAAACTGTCTTTTAACTGCATGTGTCTGTGTTATGTATGTTGATGGAAACATTTAACCCATTTAGCTTGGAGTGTTTTGTCCAAGGCCTGCTGAAATTGCAGATCCAAAAGTCTGTTCATCAGTGAGAATACACCATGCCCAGTGCCGACAGCCAGTCTTTCCC
>NW_010546397.1:32257-48551 GCF_000687285.1 Phaethon lepturus | reverse complement strand
AAAAAGCTGCTTCTGAAATAAAATTTGGGTTGAGAAAGAAATGTTTTCTGAGATCAAGATCTGTATTGGACCAGATAAGGTCTCCAATTGTCAAAGAACACTGAAACCTTTGCAAGGTAGCATTGCCAAATATCACAAGTTTTGCGTATCTTGAACAGAAGTAATTACCAGGGAATCCCAACCAGTTCTTACAGCATTGATATTCCTACCTTTTCTCTTTTTTTTTTTTTTTTTTTTTTTTTGAGAAGGGGTAAGGAGGGTTATCTTGACTTAAAGACATTATTTTTAAGCCAGTCTTACGAAGACTCTGCAAACAGCTGCTTAATATCACTGTTCTGAATTTCAGTATTCAGCTCTGTCCCCTACCAGGTGGGGTAGGGGACATTACCTCTATTTCACCAATACCTTATCAGATCATCCCAAGGCCTGATGGATAGTACATGGCAAAGCCCAGAACAAAACAGTAATGTTGCAATTTTCAGACCTGTTTGTGACTTACAAAACTAAGAAATGGCCTTATAGTCAACGCAGCCACCACACTCTTTGTACAGCCTAGAAATTGCTCCAAAGTCATGTGGTTGGGTGGATTTTTCCATTTTGTTCTTGGCAATACAACCAGTTATTTAAAATTGTACTGAAGTGAGAAAAGGTTCTGTTTTCAGTTACCTGTCAAGCTCTAACTCAAGCTTTAGAGTTTTTAATTTTTCTCCTGGATCCACTGGTGGAATCACAAGCTGCTCCAGTAGACTTGAATGCTGCCTTCTAATGCCATCCTTATGCAACGCTGTTGCCAAAGGAATGGAGGCTGTCAGTCTTGGCAGATCTAAAAGTAAAACAGGCTTTGATTCACATGGAAAATGTTCTTGTCAATAACTTTCCTTCGTACCTACTGCAACTCTTCCCTTTAAGGCATAAGCCAAGTTCAGCCACGGTATAAGACTGCTAAAACCAATTCATGTCAATGTTTTCACATCTATTTGCAGAATTGGTGACATGGTTTCTCTTTGCCTACTCAGTGGTTCCCACTGTGAAAAGGGCAAATTGTCTGACACCCTATCAGTGCTAAGGGGTTGGGCAACATGATCCATCTTGTTGATATTTCCTGAGATACAGCAAGGACTTTCCTTCCCGTACAGTCTCCTTCAGTGGGTTTCTGAGACACCATAATGGTCAAGCGACTGGAAGTTAATGTGTCTTCTGTGGGCATGTAATTGGCTAGAAAGTACAGAGTAGTTAGTAGCCCTAAATGAACTAATGAACCTGGTTTATTATGATCTAACACATCACATTGTATGTCCAACTAAATCTGTCTCAAAACATCAGATTTCTCAATTAAGCTGTTATTCTGGTACTTGCTATTAAAGCATCTCACTGTTTGAATGTCAATGTTGTTATGCAATTATCTCTGTTGCAATTTTTAAATTCTCTCTTGTGAAGGTTTGTCTTGTACTGGAGGTAGAAGTGAATGACACGAAAGGCTTTTTGTGCCACAGCTTAGATGGGGTATTGCAATCTTTAGGCTGTCAGCTCCAACTCTGAAAAAATATCCTTGTTGATCCACACAAGGAGATGCTTGGTAGCAGTGGTAGCCTCACTTTCAGCCATGTCACAGAGACTGGATTTTTTGATCAAAACACTTGTATGTCTTTTTGTATTCTGATTTAGCTACCAGGTTGGCTTTCAGGATGGAATAGGTGACCTTTTTAAAATTAGTCTTCTTTAAGAAGAACAGCTGTAAAGTCTATTTTGCTGCTCTGAGATGACCATTCCCATCTATTTGAATGGACTAACACATGGTCTTCATTTTCATTAATGGTGACACACGTGTCACAGTAGATGGATGCAAGGGGGGAGGGATTCTGTTTCTTATTCACGTCCTTTTTATGTCTTTTGCTTTACAGAGAGAAACTCCCAAGAAAAAAAAAACAGCTGTTCTTTCACTGGCCTTTCTTAGCAGACAGTTGCAGGAGAGAAGGAATAAATGAAATGCCAGATTAGACCACTGGTGTTCATTACCACATTCAGCAACAACCACTACCTTTTTCCTTCCAAAGGAAGCTTAAACATCACACAAAGCACCTGTCTAATTGTGCAGCAATGTACAGAAATGATCTGTGGTGGAGATTTCTTCCTGACCCTCACATTGATTTGCTTTATGCCATGGAGCATCAGATATGCTTGTCCTAAATATAACCAAATGTTAGTTATATATTTTTTTACAATTTTTTTAAAAAACATTTACTGCATTTGACTTGCAACTTTTTGTGGTTGGGATTTCCACAGTCTGACTGTAAATGGAGGTTTTTGTAAACCTCAGTTTGGATATAGAATTTATCAACTGAAGATGATTTGGGATGAGCAATCATGTTAGGCAGTGGAAAGTAAAGAAAAATGCTGAGTGTAAGAGAAACTTTCAAGATACTCTATATGAAAATTTGTCTGAACATTTCTTTAGGTGAGTTGACTCAAAGAACCAAGTTAGATTTTGGCTAAAAAAATACCAGTTTTCTCTCAAAAAAAGTCCCACAAAAAGAATTGTAATATCATCAGAGTATCATTAGTCTGAGCCATATTTGCTGAAGAAGTCAGTGCACCACTGCACATGATGGACTGAAGAAGGTTGTGATCTGGCCAGCTGCAAGCTACACACAGCATCGTGTGGCGGCAGCAGCCATGTGCCTGTAGCAGATCAGCAGGCTGACTGGCTGTGTCTAGCACATGTTTTTTTTGTCCCACAAAGGAACCATGATGCTGCTGTGGTAGGAATGCTTGATAGAATTCTGGAAAGGGGAATAGGAGGTAGGTCAGGGTAGGTGTAAGCTGAAACATCCCCACTTGCCTTCCCCATCTTCCTTCCTCTCCCTAGTCAATTTGCCTCTAGCCAAGCAAAAAGTGGTTGAAAAACACCAACAGGATAACTTTGCGTTGGACAACTTTTTCAACTCCACCTCTGATGTGCCGTAGGTCACCCTCATTCTCTTCATAGCACCATGGAATGTCATATTTTCTAGGAGAGGAATCAGGACATGCCAGTAACTGGCACAGGGCAAGTGCCAGGTTTTTTCTTTAAAGAACCTCCAGGGATTGGTGACTCCACCAATTCCCTTGGCAGCCAGTTCCAATGCTTGATAATCCTTTCAGTGAAGAAATTTTTCCTAATAGCCAACCTAAATCTCCCTTGGTGCACCTTGAGGCCATTTCCTCTCATCTTATCACTTGTTACTTGGGGGAAGAGACTGACACCCACCTCGCTCCAACCTCTTTTCAGGTAGTTGTAGAGAGCGATAAGGTCTCCCCTGAGCCTCCTTCTCTCCAGGCTAGACAACCCCAGTTCCCTCAGCCGCTCCTCATAAGACTTGTGCTCTAGACCCTTCACCATCTTCATTGCCCTTCATTGCTCCATACAGTGGTACACGTTCTGTGAGAGACACATCCAAAAGCACTGGGCCCATGGGTTCCTCTCCACCAGCTGCAGGAGTTAAGGTCAAGAACAGGGATACAGCCAAACAGGACATGCTGGGAACAATACAGTCTCACTCTAACTTGCAGCAAAATAAATTCCACAAAATTAAGGTATATTCAGTTGGTGGAAGAAGCTACCTCATTCCCTGAAGAAACCCTAGAGGGTACCCAAAACTATAGGTAGATCTGCATCGGTGGAAGAGCCCATGGCTTTTGGTGTAATTGCAAGGTGATACACCACTCAAATGTTCCTTAGAAGTTGGTTTCCTTCTCTTCTTATCTCCATTACAGCAGGGCTAGAGACCCCAGTCACGCTGTACTTGTGAAGCAGGCACTCTCCCTGTACTCAGCAAATTCTTTAAATAAGCCTGAAAAAAAGCTCTGCGGGAAGAGAGAAAGGGAACACTATGTATCTTATTCCATTCAAGTACAGCCAGGAGAAAGCAGAGAGAAAAAGGACCTTAAGAAGTCATCTAGTCTATCCTCCTGCCCGAAGGCAGTGGGTACCATCTCTTAATTTGATACATAATGAACAGAACTGAAATGGGCTGAAAGATTTTTTTTTTTTTCCACCAGGACTTACCAAAAAAATGTTAGTTTTCACTTCATGTGGTTTAAAACTGACTTAGGCTTCTTCATTTCAAATGGTTAATGTATTTTGTTGATCAAAATCACCATTTTCATTTTAAAATAATGGCATATCAAAAAACAATTTTTCATCCTCAAAAGTCAAATTAAAAGGATCAATCTTTATTCACTTTCATAAAAGGTTTTTAACCAATAAAGGGAAAAATAGTTACTCTGCCTTTTTCTGTATATTAGATCTAAGCTCAGCCCTTTCCTGTTTCTGTTTACAATTGTCCCTCACTGGGTTTTTTTAAAGATTTTTCTTTTATAAACTCATCTCTTGCTGTTTTACCCACGTACAGTGGTATTTTTATATATAGTTGATTTGTGCCCTTTATGTATCTTAATTTCATTACATTTTCATGTCTATCTTTTCCATTTGTATTTAAACTAGTTTAAAGTTTCTGCCCTCTTTAATTCCTTAACTTGTGCCATTTTATTGCCATGATTAAGTAGCTGTCCCTAGGCAGCAGGAATGAAAATGCAAGCTTTCCCCTCACATTCACTTATCTGCTTCTTGCTGGAATTAAGATTAATTACAGTTGTCAGCGCATAACTAAAATCACAAATGTCAATTTCCCCTTTTCACGTTTTTCGCTGTCAGAATAAATTGCATAATCATCACTTAATACCAAGCTCTTGTTTCCCTAATAATATGCTGAAGCCAAAGGTTTACCAAAGGGAGCCCAAGGAAAACACATGAAACCCGAGAGGGTAAACACGACGTGGGAAAGCACGGCCAGCCACGATAAGGCTGGTCCCACAGCTGGAGCGAAACCTCCACAGGGGTGCCGGGGCTCGTCCTGCGCCAGCAGTGCTTCCACGGGCCGCAGCGGTGGGCTTTGTGCCAGGAGTGGTGATTGCTCAGAGGATGAACCCACTGAGGCCTGGGCTGTGGGACTCTTCTCCCCGGAAAAATGGCCAGAACTTTCCCCAGAATGTTCTTAGCGGTAATCGGCTCTTTGCCTGGGAGGGCTGCTGCTGATCCAGAAAGAGAGCCAGGCTGGAAGCACCTGATGCAGCCCAGCCACGTTCAACGTCTGTTGCATGAGTGGTCTGTGGGAGACCCCCTTGGAATGTTTGCTGTCCACTGCCTTCCTGACGTCTTGGCGTGCCTCGCCACAGGCCGCCAGATTTGGTCTTCTCTGGGGTTGCATCACTTCAGATTTGACGAAGTTGAAGTGTTTCTGTATCAGACTGTCCCATCAACCCATCTTGTTCATGTGGAGAGACGAAGGCTGAACTGGGAGCCTGTCTGCCCTTGCCCCTGCTGCCCGCTGCTCCAGCATAAGCTGCCTCTCCCCTCCCCACACAATAACCCCTGTGCACCAGCTGGGCTGACTTTCTTGCCATTTAAATTCACCTCCTTAATGGCTCATGCCCCAAGGATGTAAATGGAGTCACTTATTTCCAAGTTAGGGTCTTGGAAATGATCCACTTTGTTGCCCTAAGCCTCCTCTTGATCCCTGCTCTTACATATGGACATCAACACTGCAAATCACACAGGAGATGTCCCCATGCTCTATATTTGTGCTGTTTTTTAGAAGATCTTTCTTCTCCTTGTTTTCTGTCTCAGCAACATTAAACAAAATATATAAAAAAATCTCTGTACCCATGGACCTTAACAGAGGGTGGCTGGTAAAGCAACTGCGCCCTGTACGATTGCTGCAGGTGCTGCTCAGGTACCAACTCCCCCTTGGAGGAGGCTCTGTCTTTCCTCTGATCTTCCAGGAGGGACCCTCACAAAAGTCATCTCCAGATGTGGGTGCCTGCAGTTGGGTGATGTCTCCCTCTGCTTCAGACAAGCTGAAATGCAATCTTCTCTTTTTAATCCTCCTTCTTTTTTTTAAGCTGCAAAAATTTACCATTAAAAGAAATCTAAAAAATATTTCAAAGAGAAAATTCAGAATTTCTTTTATGAAACTTCAATATTTTAGTTTCCAGCTCTTCAGCTGGAGTGTATAGTCAAAACTTGACTCATATTTGTCAGTCCCTTCACTCTACTAAAGCTAAGTGAATTTACCATTCGCCAAAAAAAACCCCAAAAAAGCTCAATTCTAATATCAAATTCATTCAGAGAGTTCAGCACTACAAAGTGATAGAAATATATGACTTCTGACCTGGCACATCAATAGTAGGCTTGTGTGCAAACCAGAATGAAAACACCACTGTAGTCAAGGCACTTTGGTAAAGTTACTGTTTTCTTTCCATTTCACTGGTTTGAAGGGATTTTTTTTAATCATTTGTCATTTCCCCTTCTCTTTTTTTTAGGTTTGAGTTGTTTTTTTTTTAATTGTTGTCCACTGGCTTGAGAAGCTGTTTTCTCAAAGAAGTGCCTAATTTCAGGAACTATATGCAGAGCTTTATATGTGTGCTTACAGATGCCAGTTTGAAAAGCTGGCCCAGTAAGGGGGATTTTGCTCAGTGTCTGAAATTTGGGAAGCTCTTTGAGATCCAAAGTACGGGAACGCTCCGAAACTCACCATCTGCAGAAGGAAACCTGTCCTCCATACCAGATATGCAGAGTGAAGGAACAAGAGTGGGGCAGCCGGTGGGGTATTTGCAGGAGGGACCGGGACCTTCTGGAGGTCGTGCAGCAATGGGCATGTGTGGGTCTGTCTGGCCCGTGCCTCTTGACTGGCAGTAGCAAGGCATCCTGTAGGACCTCAGCTTGCGGGGTGACCACCTGAAGAGAGTCTGGCTAAACTGCTGCACATTACTCTGCCGACAGAAAAAAATGACGCCTCCAAAAATAGATACTTAAGACTCTTAAATGCAGTCCAGTGTCGCTTGGCTCCTGCAGATGTGACAGCTCTTCTTCAGAGACAAAGGACAGGGGAGCCCTTAGCAAAGGTAGCGGGTGCCACATGCCCTGTTTTCTTTCTGATTTGGCTTCTTTGGCTTGGTCCCAGCCCCTTGTGAAGTGCTCTGGGAAGCTGGTATGTGGAAGGAGGGAGAAGAGCTAGTATGACATTTTGCAGTGCATGTGCTAGCTTTGACTGCCAGCTTTCTGCTTTCCCACAGACAGCGCTCTCCCCAAACCATTCTCCCCAATCTCCTAATACTCTAGCCCAGTCTGAGGGCTGCGGTGTAGCAGTGGCACCAGCAGCGGTAAGGCTGGGGAGCCGAATGTTTCCATCCCACTCTCCAGCAAGCTGAGCTGCCTCCCTCCCAGCCCCCCATCTGCCCCACAGCCCACCAAACATACCCTTGTGATTAACAGGAATGGTGAGAGATAAATAACTGACTGACTCTGGCGTTGGAGGGGCAGATCATGGCATTATTTGAATAGAGGCAGCAAACCAAACAGTGTAACTTTATTTGGCTTGACGTATTTCCTATGGCTTCACTTCATAGAAAGCCGTATGCATGCTTTTGGGCACATGCCTACTGGCTGCGGTGCCAAGATAGAGGAGGAACACAGAAAGGACGCGCTCTCTCTTCTGCATTGTGTCAGAAGTACCAAGCTGCTGAGATGAAAAAGTGAGCGCTACATCCTGTGGCTCCTCTCTCGGTTTTGGCTGGGGCAAAAGCCCAATGTTACTTCTCCCCTTTAAAAAAGCAAAGTGGGTTTGGGACAAGAGAGGTACAGTGAAGGGAGCAAGCAGCAGAAGGTGGGTTATTTTTACTCTCCTAATGAACTACTTCCCCAGTCAGGCTTGTCTAAGGGAATCATGGGTTACTGAAGACAAACCTCCCTCCCACCATTCTCTTACTTGGGTCACATATTTGAATAACATAATTCCTGTTTTGATTTATTCTTCTTTTTTTAAAAGTTTTTCTTTCTTAATGCTGTCAATTTACAGCCCTGCCAAAGCCTTCCATAACAATGAATCTGTCAATAGCCTCCAGATCTTCTCACACTTCCCACCAGAAGCTCTTTAAACATTTGCGATATGTGAAATTGCGATAATTAGCATTTTGCCCCTTCTTGGATGATGTCATATTCACTGACTGATGCAGTAAGAGCTGCTCAGCATGGTGTCTCTCCAAATAGTGAGGAATAGCTTTCTATCTATAGGAAGCATAATGTGTACTATCATCCTCTGCACTGAGAGGCAGATCAAGGCCGGGGACAGAGCTGCTGCTCCCTGGCTGGAGAGCTTCCCTTTGTAACAAGAGGGTAATCACTAGCCAAAAAACAAAGCGACTTCTGGTACTAATTTTTCAGTGTTCCATGTATGCTGTTAAAATCCATGAAATGCTGGAGACATGCGTGTTTCTTTGTGTGTGTCATCCTAATCTGAACTTTCCCAAAAAATTAGCAATACGACATGAATCATAATAGAGAAAATCAGTGCTTTAATTCGCAAAATTACTTGCAAACCAGTTCTAGTATTTGTGACCGGCTCTGTTAATTAAAGAAACAACCCAGCATGAATACTAATCCTATTTCTACTCAATACAAAAGTTAAGTAAGTGGTTCATTTTTTCATACAGCCCATCAATGGCACTACGGAGGACCTCTGACTCCCAGATCTCAGCTTTAACCACGGGAGAGATGGCCTCTGTAAGGCTGAGGGTAGCACACAAGTAGCAAGCAGCAAGCGTTACAAACACGCAGCGTGATAGCCGCAAGAGCCAAGCTAGCAGGATATAAGGCCTCCAGTGCTGCCAGCTTGTGCGGACAGTTTTATGTGCCGTTTCTCTGCCTCCTGCTTCATAGACAGGATAAACGACGTGTGAGAGGAGCCAAGAACACATTTTATATGAACATCATGTACTGTAGGAAACGTGTCTCTGCCATCTTCCAGCCCTGGTTTCTTTTATAAGAAATTAGCCACTCGAGAAAATTCCAGCTTCTCTCTTGTCTGTATTTCCTAATTGTGTCAAGATCCCTATGAAGAGCTCATTAATAGATTAAAGGAGCACAACGTCTGCAGCACACATTCGGGGGGAGGCAGATGGCTGCAGGGAGACATGAGTTGATGCCACCCCAGTGGAGCTGTGGGGGCCTTCCCCGGCCGGGCACGGGGACAGCATGCCCTGGTTGTGGCCTGGGCCCAGCCCGTGGCTCCCCGTGGCGCTTCACTCCTTTTCCAGGTGGCCCACAACTTTCTCCTCCTCTGCAGTTGAGACTTGTTACGTCTGGCTCTGTCCTTCCTAGAGTGTGCGACCGCCCCGATCTCTTTGGGCTACGCACTTCCATGGCCGCAGACACGCTCGCGCGCTCTTCAGCCTTTGCTTCCCCAAAACTGAACTTCTGTGCTACCCCTTGCTCCTGGGCCTTCTCCTTGTATTAATAAACTCCTTATTCATGGAAAACGGCCTCCTATGCTAAGCATACTTTTTTTCTGAAAGCGAGGGGGGCCTTTTTGTGTATGGATGGGCTAAACACGAGGGAAAATATAGATTTTTTTCATGTCAGAGTCACAGTTTTCTGTTCAGGAATGAGGGCTTTTACCAGTGTGTATTGATGTATACGGCTTCATTCAACGCGGGCACTAAAAAAAACCTGTCCTGGTTTGTCTGAGGAGATACCAGAGAGATATTAAAGCTTGAATTAGCTTTTTTTTTTGCCTGGAGTTAAATCAATTCCAGACTCTATTAATTTGAGCAAGTGCCCTTGCTCCCATTGCCTGGCCATCCAGAGCTATTGTATAACAACTAATTGGTCTATACGTCCCCTTCAATAAGGGAAGGCTGCTGCAGACATGGAGCTCGCGGAGGCCAGGAGAGATGCCTGACCTGGGGGAGCTGCAGCACGAGGGGGGCTTAAGCACAGCCCCGCCATGTTGTGTTAACCTCTGCGGGCGGGGGCCTGAGGGGAGCCCCTCCCGGGGTACGCGCGCAGCTCCTCGGGAAGGGGAGCGGGGGGGAAGCGGGAGGGTGAACAGTTCAGAGAGATTATGAACCAAAAGATAAATAAACGCCACCCCCACCCCAAGCTTTGAGGACGGTGAAGGTTTAGCTGTGCACGTTGGGATGGGTCCCCAGCGAGGGTGGGGAGCACTGGAAGCGGCCTCATAGAGGCAGCCCTGCAGCAGGGAAGCAAGGAGCCGTGAGGGTTGCCGAGCTGTGGGAGGGGAGGAGACGAGTGCGTAGCCAGCCAAACCAACCCAAGGGCTTTTGCCATCACTCCTGCAGAGGGAACCGCCGCGGTGCTGAGGGTGGCACAGGATGTGTCCCCCAGAGCCGTGCGTTTGGGCTGGTCCCTGTGCCTGGGCTGAGGCACACGCCTAAGAGTGTTAGGCCTGGGCGGCAGCACAGGAACTCCCATGAATAAACCGGCCTGTTCAGCTCATAACCCGAACAGGATTCAGTGTCAGAAACGAGAGCCTTCTGGAAGACCCTGAGGCTGTCCCGGCTCCAGAGAGGAGAGCCCTTCTCCTCCAGCAGGATCGTGCCCTGTGAGACCATCAGCCTTGCCGTCACGGCACACCGATGAGAGAAACGGGGCTTGGCTGCAGGAGGGTTTCCTGGTGGGGCACTGGGCCCAGGCTTCAGCGCCGGGAGTGCCATGGCCCAGGAGGTGAACATTAAATCGTCACCGGGGTTAATTTTGGCTTCCTTAGGGCTTCATTCCCCTGTGATCCTCCCTCCCCACCCTCCAGCTCCCTGCAGACTTGGGTCAAATCTGGGGGCCCAGTGCTGGAAGTGGTCTCAGGGGCACAGAGCCCCCCTATGGGGCTTGCCAGCAGGCTCCACCACCAGATGGGGTTGACATAATATCCCCATGTCCTGGTGCTGCAATGTGATGAGAAGAAGCTGAATCTGGCACAGCCTCCAGCCCCCTCGGTGCCACCATTTCTTTTTCCCCAGATGAGAAACAAAGAGAAGAGATCTGCCACTGCTGGCAGGCGGGAGGGCTGATGCTTTGCCTGTCGCGATGCTTGAAAGGAGGCACCACTTTCTCCCACATATGAGCCTACCCCGCCATGGATGCCCTCCATCAGACATGTGATAAATCTGCAATTAATGAACAGCAGGCTGAGGAATGAAGACATTACTTATTGGCAAAAAAATTAAGCTCCCTCCTCAAGAGCAGGGGGTAGAAGGAAGGTGGAGGCTGAGGGGAGACGGGAGGAAGCAAGTATGCTGAGAGCGCGGGCAAAGGAAGAGGAGGAAAGGAGGGAGAGAGGGGTCAGGCGATGGCAATGGGAGAAGGGAGAGATGGGAAGGGGCAGTGGGAGAGGGTGAGACACAAGCATGAAGGGACAGATACCAAGGAGGACAAAGAATGGGGTGGGGTAGAAGGAGGGAGCAGCATGAATGTGTTTGCCTGCAGAAGAATACACACTAATTCTTGGAATAAGCCAGTCCCTTAAATCACCGCCACGGGAGGGGAGCCGTCCAAGGCTGGGGAGACCCGCGCACTCCGGGTGACAGGCCCGTGGTCTTTCCTCAGCAAGAGACTGAGCAGAGACGGGAAATCTTGCATCGCTGTGCCTCCTCTGAGGGCTAACATTTCTCTCCCTCTTTCTTTTCTTTCTTGTCTTAAACTTGAGAAAATCAAAAAAGAAAGCAAGTAAAACAAAAGCCCCTTCGCCTTAATTAAATTACTCAGCCGCCCTCTGGGGTTGACACTGGGGATACATGAGGCTTTTGTGTAATATCTGGAGGAATTCTCCCGCCGCCCCCCGCCTCCCCCTGCCCCATCCCGGGGACAGGCGGGAGGATTTCAAAGGGGAAGGGAAAGGAAGGGGGAGGGGGGTAAGCTAATAGGGATGGGAATTATTCTGTGATGGCTGGAGGGATAAGAGAAAAAAGGGAAGGAAAGTCGCTGCTGAAATTGAAAGCCGATTCCCTGCGCTGGCTCGAGGCAGTGCTCTGACCTAGGGTAGCTGCCCTTTTGCCAGAGACACAGGCAAAGTTCAGGGCACGGGGAAAGCTGCATAAATACGAAGCCTTTATCAGGGGGCCGATCCCGCTGCCGCAGGATGTGCCTGCCCGCTCTGGGCGCAGTGTGACAAGGCAAGGCGAGATCCCTGAGGATGCCGGCACCAGGCCAGGCTTGGGCCAGCCTGGCCCCACGGTGCCACCGTCAGGGGCAGCTGCAGGGCTGTGCCTGAACAGAGACAGTGCAGGCAGCCGAGCCAGGCCATCCTGCAGGCTCCCAGCAGCCTGCCCACCCACCCAGGCAGCAGCACCTCCACTCCATGTCCCCTGCAGCGAGACCTCCAGGTCCAGCCAGAGGGTCACCAGTGGGGAAACCAACTTCCATGAGCAGAAGGCTTCACTCAGAGAGAGAACTGATGTTTTTATCAGTATGTGCCCCAACCCTGTGCAGAGCACATCTGGGAGATGCTGCGGCAAACCCATGAGTGGTTACTGCTGTCCTGCCAGCCAGGATTGCTTTCACGCTGCTGCCGTCAGTGGACTTGTTTGAGAGCTGTGGTTTTCCTCTCCCAAACCTCCCATTGGCAAGATCCTACATTTTCCCCTCTGAAAACTGGGTGAAGTGAGCTTTGTTTTGCACCCTTAGTTTGTCCTTGGGTCAAGAGAAACCCATATCTGCTGCTTGAAAGGGAAAGGCACCCTTCACATTAGGTGCAGTCTGTAAAGGTAGCCGAGCACATGCGGGTCTTGCTGGATCCTTTCTGCCATCTCACACACACACCTCAGCGTTGCACTGTCCAGGGCCCAGAGTCCTGGCATCAGGGCTTGATCGGTGGCTTTTGGAGAGGTGACTGTGCTGTCTGGGGCTGGGGTGTGTAACCCATAAACAAGCAATGCAAACAGAAGAAGCAGAGACTGCATACCAGCACCAGCTCCCTTTTACTTACTGTTGGGAAGGAATATTTCTGGGAACAAAGAACATCTGGGCTGTAGGCTGAACTGGGCTTTATATGATGAAGCTTGTAATACTGTCCCATCTGGAGAGCAGCTCCAGTGAGCTCTGTGGGGAGATAAGAGACAGAGTCAACCATAAATCCGCTCCTTTAAGCATGACAAGTGTGTGCCTCATATTCCAAAGAGAGGAGGGGGAAAAGTAAGTGGAAACATTTTTCTCTGTGCTGAACACACGCAGAGCTAAAAAAAGTCCCGGCCCGCCATAGTGTGATGGGAGGCTGGTAAGCATGGAGCACCCCCAGGGTGCCAACAAGAACAGTCAAAGGCTTTTCCTGCAGTGACAGCTTCATTCCCCAGTGACAGCCGGGCCTGGCGGGGAAGCGCGGGATATGGGAGATGCTGCCACACGTGCAAAGCCCCTGCGCAGCTGGAGCTGGAGGTAACTGCCACTGGGGCAGGAGAAGAACCCAAAACTTTGGAGTTTCCGTCTCGATGGAGAAATTGGCCTCACACTTCTCAGAGCTTCTCTGCTGTTTCTTACTAACTATGATTTATGGCATTAATAACAACAGCCTTACAGATGTGGAAGGGCCAGGTGAGGAATCAGGCTGTGGGCGTGGGGGAATAGTATCACTGTTAAGGGGGGAAAAAAAGGTGGGGGGGAATTATTTCCCCAAGTGAGCGATCGAGATTCAAACGAGCTGTTGCAGTTTGCACCCGATGGACTGGCAGGGCGTTTCAAATACGCACCTTGCAGATGGCGCGCGAGGCGTACGGTCCTGGCGAAGCTCCCCACAGCGGTCTGCCTCCCCGGCAGCAGTGCGGCCCCGCGCTCGGGCCACCCAGGTAACCCGTGTCTGGTGAGCACCTGTGTCAGCCAGCTTGGAGGAAGGTATAAATACACCCTCGTGTTTATCTAGGATTTCCCACTTACAGACTTCGGCTTTCAAACAGCCACCCACTCGAGCAGGCCAAGCAGGCAGCATCCTTGCTTCTGTTCTCCAAATTTCTCCTCCAACTCCTTTTTCCCCTCTTGCTTCCTATGGTTTTCCAGCCTGTGTTGATTGATTACAATATTTGGAGAGGTGAGTCTCTCTACAAGCTCTTTTTGCAGTGTTTAAAGAAGAAGATGGTTTTAATCCACATCCAGATCTCTTGCAGACAGACTGCCACTGTTCATAAAGAATAATAATTTGTAGGGCTGCAAAACAGCACATGGCACGGCACAGTGCCTAGCACAGAGCTGAACTGCCCTGCTCCCTGCTCCGAGGATCTTCCCATCAGAAAACACGAGAGACAGGACTGAGTGGGATGGTGGAGGCCAAAATAAGGGGGAGAAGTGAAGCAGGAGGAGGAATGCCTGGGGTAGGCACTGGTGTGCTGCTCCTTCTACAGTCTGCGTCAGGAAGGGACAGTCCCCTCTTACACACGGGCTGGTTGGGGCACATGGGGAGCAAGATGGGTTGCCAGCATTTGAAAAAGAAAATATCACAAGGAAGGAGCTTCAAGGGGGGATTATCCTGGAGAAGTTAGTCAGAGGTGGGAGCTGAGGCAGAGATATGAAAGATGTCACAAGGGACTGTATCATGATGATGCCTTTTGTGCCTTTGCGGACGTTGTCTCTGTGCCATTTGTCAAAGGAAAGTCATGTAGGTATGCCTGGGCCCGACAGGGAATGGAAACCTCTCAGCTTGCATGTCTGCCTGAAGTGAAATCCCTTATTTATTTACATCCCAGTGTGCGCTGTCTGGATCTTACACCTCAAGTTGACAATAACTCAAGCACCACTTATCTTGGCTTTTAGTTGCTAAAATGTAAGGAGGGATTAGCATAAAATGAGATTTGTGCTGGCCCATGGCAGAGGTGTGATTTTCATTCAATATTCTCTAAACCATATTTTCCTATAGAAAAAAAATAAAGACAGGGAAGGGAGAAATGAGGAAACACACTTCTTCCCTCTAGAATGTTGTCCTCATCTGATCCATACCCCACTGCAGCCCTTCCTTCTGCCATCTCTCCCCCAGCCTGTGGCAAAAACATCAAAGATTTGGGTTGGGGGGGGGGGGGGGTGGTGTGTGTAAAAGGGAGAGAGGGAGACTGTTTTAGGTACGGGTTATTTATTAGAGGTTTAATATTGCTCCATATAGAAATTAAATGGAACAGCATTGAGACGTGTCATTAAAATTTACTGCTCCTTGCTATTTTAAAACCCACATAATCATTTCAAGTAACACTGATTAACATCTTGCAAGAAATGAAAAAAACCCAACAACCGTGTCAACTCAGGCATCACCATGGTGTCTCCACCTAATAGCTGCTTTATTAACACGAGTCTGGAAGCAGGAATTTTTATGTTAAATTTATTTATTTTCCATTTACACATCACTTTTCTGTTGGGTTTCTTTTCTAAAACACTTGCTTGATGACCACTCCCTTCCTGATGGACTGCCTGACTGTATGGCATTAAATGTTTCTTTCATATAAACACATTCATTTCCCCAAAGGTGTGATTTTTTTTCCTTTATAAACTTGACTTCTGTATTTTCTTTTTAACTTGCTTTCTCTGGAGTGAATATAGATGAATGAATGTATGTTCAATGCACACACATGAAACACACACTCTGTCTCCCTCTTCCCTTCCTCTTTCTTATATTTACACGCATGTACCTCCTCCCAACGCTCCTTTATTTTATATGCACATCTATACATATGTTCATATATACAAGTGCACGTAAAGAACTTGTAGTTTCTAAACCAAGCTGGACTCTTTTCATTGTCCATGTCTTTCAACCCAGAAAACCAGGACAATTTTTACAAACTTCTTCAGATCGGGATTTTTTTGACTGTTTAACTTGTGGTTTTGCAGATGAATGGATTAGAAGGAAGGAAATCTATATTGGGCTACATGGTAAATGTATATTAATTACAATTAATGATCCTGGTGTTTGAAATACAACAGATTGCTTGAGAGCAACACTCAGTCTCCTGAGAATATACTTAGAATGTTCTGGGCTGGAGTCCTTTGGTAGGGCCAAGTGAGAAGACCTTGTTTATGTGATGACATTAGCCCTGAAACTCAGAAAAGACAGAAACGGTGGTGGCTTTGAAAAATACTCGGAAGGCCAGCTTTGTCATCCACATGATTAGTATGTCATGTGTGGGTCTTTATGAAGAGCTAAAGATGACCTGGAGATTGTGGGTTTGATAAGGTGGATGCATAATTCCTGCACTTTACAATATATGGCTTACTGGATTGTGCCAGTCAGGAAAATGTTGTAATGTACTCCTGCCAGATAAACACTGGGTTTTTTCGCATGCATTCTGTCAATCTTAAGGCAAAGTGCTCCTGGATTCACTGCCATCACATGAGACTGGAAGAGAAAAAAAGAGACTGCCCAGAAGTGTAAGCCATACCTGGAGGAGACTTTGAAGGATTATCCAGTCCAACTGCCTGTGCCAAAGGAAGGCTATT